>NC_092730.1:4256358-4297473 GCF_047496885.1 Scyliorhinus torazame | reverse complement strand
CCGCACTGTCAGAGGGTCAGTACTGAGGGAGTGCCGCACTGTCAGAGGGTCAGTACTGAGGGAGTGCTGCACTGTCAGAGGGTCAGTACTGAGGGAGTGCTGCACTGTCAGAGGGTCATACTGAGGGAGTGCCGCTCTGTCAGAGGGTCAGTACTGAGGGAGTGCCGCACTGTCAGAGGGTCAGTACTGAGGGAGTGCCGCACTGTCAGAGGGTCAGTACTGAGGGAGTGCCGCTCTGTCAGAGGGTCAGTACTGAGGGGGCGCCGCACTGTCAGAGGGTCAGTACTGAGGGAGTGCCGCTCTGTCAGAGGGTCAGTACTGAGGGAGTGCCGCACTGTCAGAGGGTCAGTACTGAGGGAGCGCCGCACTGTCAGAGGGTCAGTACTGAGGGAGTGCTGCACTGTCAGAGGGTCAGTACTGAGGGAGTGCCGCACTGTCAGAGGGTCAGTACTGAGGGAGCGCCGCACTGTCAGAGGGTCAGTACTGAGGGAGTGCCGCACTGTCAGAGGGTCAGTACTGAGGGAGTGCCGCACTGTCAGAGGGTCAGTACTGAGGGAGTGCTGCACTGTCAGAGGGTCAGTACTGAGGGAGTGCTGCACTGTCAGAGGGTCAGTACTGAGGGAGTGCCGCACTGTCAGAGGGTCAGTACTGAGGGAGTGCCGCACTGTCAGAGGGTCAGTACTGAGGGAGTGCTGCATTGTCAGAGGGTCAGTACTGAGGGAGTGCCGCACTGTCAGAGGGTCAGTACTGAGGGAGCGCCGCACTGTCAGAGGGTCAGTACTGAGGGAGTGCCGCACTGTCAGGGGGTCAGTACTGAGGGAGTGCCGCACTGTCAGAGGGTCAGTACTGAGGGAGTGCTGCACTGTCAGAGGGTCAGTACTGAGGGAGTGCTGCACTGTCAGAGGGTCAGTACTGAGGGAGTGCCGCACTGTCAGAGGGTCAGTGCTGAGGGAGTGCCGCACTGTCAGAGGGTCAGTACTGAGGGAGTGCCGCACTGTCAGAGGGTCAGTACTGAGGGAGTGCCGCACTGTCAGAGGGTCAGTACTGAGGGAGTGCCGCACTGTCAGAGGGTCAGTACTGAGGGAGTGCCGCACTGTCGGAGGGTCAGTACTGAGGGAGCGCCGCACTGTCACAGGGTCAGTGCTGAGGGAGTGCTGCACTGTCACAGGGTCAGTACTGAGGGAGTGCCGCACTGTCATAGGATCAGTACTGAGGGAGTGTCGCACTGTCAGAGGGTCAGTGCTAAGGGAGTGCCGCACTGTCAGAGGGTCAGAACTGAGGGAGTGCCGCACTGTCAGAGGGTCAGTACTGAGGGAGCGCCGCACTGTCAGAGGGTCAGTACTGAGGGAGTGCCGCACTGTCAGAGGGTCAGTACTGAGGGAGCGCCGCACTGTCAGAGGGTCAGTACTGAGGGAGTGCCGCACTGTCAGAGGGTCAGAACTGAGGGAGTGCTGCACTGTCAGAGGGTCAGTACTGAGGGAGTGCCGCACTGTCAGAGGGTCAGTACTGAGGGAGTGCCGCACTGTCGGAGGGTCAGTACTGAGGGAGCGCCGCACTGTCACAGGGTCAGTGCTGAGGGAGTGCTGCACTGTCACAGGGTCAGTACTGAGGGAGTGCCGCACTGTCAGAGGGTCAGTACTGAGGAATGCTGTACCATTGAAGGTGGAGTTTCTGTTGAGCTTGTGCCCTGTTTTCCCACTAGAAACATTTAAATATAGAAAATAGGAGCAGGAGGGGCCCATTCAGCCCCTCGAATTCCCAGCATTTCCAGCTGGAATTGCCCATCAATTCTATATGATCGTGTCTGATCCTCCATCTCAACAGCCACCCGCACCCTCCCGATACCGCTTGGCACCTCCAGAAATCAATCTATTTCCTCAAATATATTGAGTGACTCGGCCTCCGAGCCGCCTGTGGTGGAGGATCCCACAGGTTCACCACCCTCTGAGTGAAGAGGTGTCTCCCCCTCCCAGCCCGAAATGCCCTGCTCCGTATCCTCAGACTGTGAGCCCTTGTCCGAGAGCCTCCAGCCAGAGGCAGCAACGTCCCTGCCCCCAGCCTGGCCGGCCCCGTCGGGATTTGATACGTTTGGATGAGATCCCCACTCATTCTTCCACATTCCAGTGAATGCAGGCCCCGTCGACCCAATCACCCCTCGTACGGCAACCCTGCCATCCCAGCAATCCGTCCGTTCTCCCTCTCTGTGGCGAGTTTGTCCTTTCTCCGATATGGAGAGCAAAGCCGCGCACCCTGCTCCAGGTGTGCTCTCACCAAGGCCCTGTACAGCTGCAGTAAACCATCCCTGCTCCTGTACTCTAGTCCTCTCGCAATGAAGGCCAACGTAGTATTTGCCTTGCTCGCTGCACCCGCCCGCTTGCTTTCAGTGGCTGGTGTAACAAGGACCCCCAGGTCCCTTTGTACATCAACATGTTCCAATCTATCGCTAGTTTAAAATTTACTGCCATTCTGTTTCTCCGTCCGAAGTGGATTACATTCACATTTATCCACATTATCCTGCGTCTGGCCCGTATTCGTCCACTCAGTCAGCTCGTCGAAGCCGCGTAAGTGTCTCTGAGGTGATTTCGAGGGCTGACTGCACAAGTTTCCTGGCTTCAGCAAAATTCTAAATGTCACTTTTGGTTCCCTCATCTAAATCATTGATGTGCTTTGTAAATAGCTGGGCCCAAGCACTGGTCGTGGCAGGGCCCCACTCGTCACCGCCTGCCCCTTTGGGGAAAAAACCCATCAATTCCTACTCTGTTTCGTGCAAACCAATTCGTAGTGCCAGCACAGTAGCACAGTGGTTAGCACTGTGGCTTCACAGCGCCAGGGTCCCAGGTTCGATTCCCCGCTTGGGTCACTGTCTGTGCGGAGTCTGCATGTTCTCCCCGTGTCTGCGTGGGTTTCCTCCGGGTGCTCCGGTTTCCTCCCACAGTCCAAAGACGTGCAGGTTAGGTGGATTGGACATGCTAAATTGCCCTTAGTGTCCCAAAAGGTTGAGTGGAGTTGTTGGGTTGCGGAGATGGGGTGGAGGTGTGGGCTTGGGTCGGGTGCTCTTTCCAGGGGCCGGTGCCGACTCGATGGGCTGAATGGTCTCCTTCTGCACTGTAAATTCTATGATTCTAAGTTTAAAAAAAAAATAAAAAAATTTAATGCACCCAATTTATTTTTCCAATTAAGGGGCAATTTAGCGCGGCCAATCCACCGACCCTGCACATATTTGGGTTGTGGGGGGGGGGAAGACCCACGCAGACACGGGGAGAATGTGCAAACTCCACACGGACAGTGACCCGGGGCCGGGATCGAACCTGGGACCTCGGCACCGTGAGGCAGCAGTGCTAACCCACGTGCTGCCCGATGATTCTAAGTTAACAGCCAACACATCCACTATTTCCACGGCCGCCTCCTTTAGCACCCCGAGATGTATATTATCCGGCCCAGGGGATTCATCAGCTTTTTCAGTCCCATTCATTTCCCTTCAGCATTTCTCTAGCAATGCTGCGAGTATTTAGGGTGGCTGTGAACGATTCCACGGTGGGTTCTGTAAGCAGGGCCGGGGAATTCGCTCATCACCTGACATCTTGCCAACGAGCAGCAGTAAAGTCAGCGATATTCCAGAGTCGAGGGTCCAGAATCTGCTGGCAAGGAAGCTGAGCTTTGCATTGAGCGCCAGAGGCACACTCAACTGATATCCTTTATACGACTAGTTTCTGATTGTCTTTGAGTAGCTGTGACGTGACCAGATGACATCCAAGCTGCTGTGGGAAGACGGGACGGATAAGTTTGAAACTGGGGACTCGTGTGCAGATGAAAGTCAGCGTGAGAATGCAGTACTAACTGATCCCGGGGTTGTGTGAAAATGTGCTGTCAACACAGTACACAAAGCATTTTCCCACGACGGCACGATTAACACACCCCACTTAGTTATAAAGCTTTCTCCAGAGCTAACCCATGTTTCTTACTGTTATGAGGGAATTAATAGTTACTGTGCAGATCACACTCTCTAACTTCCCTCCTTACCCCCCCCAGCTGTGCACTATGACGTGATAACTCCCCTCCTTACCCCCCCAGCTGTGCACTGTGACGTGATAACTCCCCTCCTTACCCCCCCAGCTGTGCACTGTGACGTGATAACTCCCCTCCTTACCCCCCCAGCTGTGCACTGTGACGTGATAACTCCCCTCCTTACCCCCCAGTGTGCACTGTGACGTGATAACTCCCCTCCTTACCCCCCCAGCTGTGCACTGTGATGTGATAACTCCCCTCCTTACCCCAGCTGTGCACTGTGATGTGATAACTCCCCTCCTTACCCCCCCAGCTGTGCACTGTGACGTGATAACTCCCCTTTTACCCCCCCAGCTGTGCACTGTGACGTGATAACTCCCTCCTTACCCCCCCAGCTGTGCACTGTGACGTGATAACTCCCCTCCTTACCCCAGCTGTGCACTGTGACGTGATAACTCCCCTCCTTACCCCAGCTGTGCACTGTGACGTGATAACTCCCCTCCTTACCCCAGCTGTGCACTGTGACGTGATAACTCCCTCCTTACCCCCCCAGCTGTGCACTGTGACGTGATAACTCCCCTCCTTACCCCAGCTGTGCACTGTGACGTGATAACTCCCCTCCTTACCCCCCCAGCTGTGCACTGTGACGTGATAACTCCCCTCCTTACCCCAGCTGTGCACTGTGACGTGATAACTCCCCTCCTTACCCCAGCTGTGCACTGACGTGATAACTCCCCTCCTTACCCCCCCAGCTGTGCACTGTGACGTGATAACTCCCTCCTTACCCCCCCAGCTGTGCACTGACGTGATAACTCCCCTCCTTACCCCCCAGCTGTGCACTGTGACGTGATCACTCCCCTCCTTACCCCGCCAGCTATGCACTGTGACGTGATAACTCTACTCCTTACCCCAGCTGTGCACTGTGACGTGATAACTCCCCTCCTTACCCCCCCCAGCTGTGCACTGTGACGTGGTAACTCCCCTCCTTACCCCCCCCCCCCCCAAAGCTGTGCACTGTGACGTGATAACTCCCCTCCTTACCCCCCAGCTGTGCACTGTGACGTGATAACTCCTCTCCTTACCCCCCCAGCTGTGCACTGTGACGTGATAACTCCCCTCCTTACCCCCCAGCTGTGCACTGTGACGTGACAACTCCCCTCCTTACCCCCCCAGCTGTGCACTGTGACGTGGTAACTCCCCTCCTTACCCCCCCCCCCCCCAAGCTGTGCACTGTGACGTGATAACTCCCCTCCTTACCCCCCCAGCTGTGCACTGTGACGTGATAACTCCCCTCCTTCCCCCAGCTGTGCACTGTGATGTGATAACTCCCCTCCTTACCCCCCCAGCTGTGCACTGTGATGTGATAACTCCCCTCCTTACCCCAGCTGTGCACTGTGATGTGATAACTCCCCTCCTTACCCCCCCAGCTGTGCACTGTGACGTGATAACTCCCCTTTTACCCCCCCAGCTGTGCACTGTGACGTGATAACTCCCTCCTTACCCCCCCAGCTGTGCACTGTGACGTGATAACTCCCTCCTTACCCCCCCAGCTGTGCACTGTGACGTGATAACTCCCCTCCTTACCCCAGCTGTGCACTGTGACGTGATAACTCCCCTCCTTACCCCAGCTGTGCACTGTGACGTGATAACTCCCCTCCTTACCCCAGCTGTGCACTGTGACGTGATAACTCCCTCCTTACCCCCCCAGCTGTGCACTGTGACGTGATAACTCCCCTCCTTACCCCAGCTGTGCACTGTGACGTGATAACTCCCCTCCTTACCCCCCCAGCTGTGCACTGTGACGTGATAACTCCCCTCCTTACCCCAGCTGTGCACTGTGACGTGATAACTCCCCTCCTTACCCCAGCTGTGCACTGACGTGATAACTCCCCTCCTTACCCCCCCAGCTGTGCACTGTGACGTGATAACTCCCTCCTTACCCCCCCAGCTGTGCACTGACGTGATAACTCCCCTCCTTACCCCCCAGCTGTGCACTGTGACGTGATAACTCCCCTCCTTACCCCGCCAGCTATGCACTGTGACGTGATAACTCCCCTCCTTACCCCAGCTGTGCACTGTGACGTGATAACTCCCCTCCTTACCCCCCCCAGCTGTGCACTGTGACGTGGTAACTCCCTCCTTACCCCCCCAGCTGTGCACTGTGACGTGATAACTCCCTCCTTACCCCCCCAGCTGTGCACTGTGACGTGATAACTCCCCTCCTTACCCCCCCCCCCCCAAAGCTGTGCACTGTGACGTGATAACTCCCCTCCTTACCCCCCAGCTGTGCACTGTGACGTGATAACTCCCCTCCTTACACCCCCCCCCAAGCTGTGCACTGTGACGTGATAACTCCCCTCCTTACCCCCCAGCTGTGCACTGTGACGTGATAACTCCCCTCCTTACCCCCCCAGCTGTGCACTGTGACGTGATAACTCCCCTCCTTACCCCCCCAGCTGTGCACTGTGACGTGATAACTCCCCTCCTTACCCCCCAGCTGTGTACTGTGACGTGATAACTCCCCTCCTTACCCCAGCTGTGCACTGACGTGATAACTCCCCTCCTTACCCCCCCAGCTGTGCACTGTGACGTGATAACTCCCCTCCTTACCCCACCAGCTGTGCACTGTGATGTGATAACTCCCCTCCTTACCCCCCCAGCTGTGCACTGTGATGTGATAACTCCCTCCTTACCCCCCCAGCTGTGCACTGTGATGTGATAACTCCCTCCTTACCCCCCCAGCTGTGCACTGTGACGTGATAACTCCCTCCTTACCCCCCCAGCTGTGCCCTGTGACGTGATAACTCCCCTCCTTACCCCAGCTGTGCACTGTGATGTGATAACTCCCTCCTTACCCCAGCTGTGCACTGTGATGTGATAACTCCCCTCCTTACCCCCCCAGCTGTGCACTGTGACGTGATAACTCCCCTCCTTACCCCCCCAGCTGTGCACTGTGACGTGATAACTCCCCTCCTTACCCCCCCAGCTGTGCACTGTGACGTGATAACTCCCCTCCTTACCCCCCCCAGCTGTGCACTGTGACGTGGTAACTCCCCTCCTTACCCCCCCCCCCCCAAGCTGTGCACTGTGACGTGATAACTCCCCTCCTTACCCCCCAGCTGTGCACTGTGACGTGATAACTCCCCTCCTAACCCCCCCAGCTGTGCACTGTGACGTGATAACTCCCCTCCTTACCCCCCCCAGCTGTGCACTGTGACGTGATAACTCCCCTCCTTACCCCCCAGCTGTGCACTGTGACGTGATAACTCCCCTCCTTACCCCCCCAGCTGTGCACTGTGACGTGATAACTCCCCTCCTTACCCCCACCAGCTGTGCACTGTGACGTGGTAACTCCCCTCCTTACCCCCTCCCCCCCCCAAGCTGTGCACTGACGTGATAACTCCCCTCCTTACCCCCCCAGCTGTGCACTGTGACGTGATAACTCCCCTCCTTACCCCCCAGCTGTGCACTGTGACGTGATAACTCCCCTCCTTACCCCCCCAGCTGTGCACTGTGACGTGATAACTCCCCTCCTTACCCCAGCTGTGCACTGTGACGTGATAACTCCCCTCCTTACCCCAGCTGTGCACTGTGACGTGATAACTCCCTCCTTACCCCCCCAGCTGTGCACTGTGACGTGATAACTCCCCTCCTTACCCCAGCTGTGCACTGTGATGTGATAACTCCCCTCCTTACCCCCCCAGCTGTGCACTGTGACGTGATAACTCCCCTCCTTACCCCCCCAGCTGTGCACTGTGACGTGATAACTCCCCTCCTTACCCCCCCAGCTGTGCACTGTGATGTGATAACTCCCCTCCTTACCCCCCCCAGCTGTGCACTGTGACGTGGTAACTCCCCTCCTTACCCCCCCCCAAGCTGTGCACTGTGACGTGATAACTCCCCTCCTTACCCCCCAGCTGTGCACTGTGACGTGATAACTCCCTCCTTACCCCCCAGCTGTGCACTGTGACGTGATAACTCCCCTCCTTACCCCCCCAGCTGTGCACTGTGACGTGATAACTCCCCTCCTTACCCCCCCAGCTGTGCACTGTGACGTGATAACTCCCCTCCTTACCCCCCAGCTGTGCACTGTGACGTGATAACTCCCCTCCTTACCCCAGCTGTGCACTGACGTGATAACTCCCCTCCTTACCCCCCCAGCTGTGCACTGTGACGTGATAACTCCCCTCCTTACCCCACCTGCTGTGCACTGTGATGTGATAACTCCCCTCCTTACCCCCCCAGCTGTGCACTGTGATGTGATAACTCCCTCCTTACCCCCCCAGCTGTGCACTGTGATGTGATAACTCCCTCCTTACCCCCCCAGCTGTGCACTGTGACGTGATAACTCCCCTCCTTACCCCAGCTGTGCACTGTGATGTCATAACTCCCTCCTTACCCCAGCTGTGCACTGTGATGTGATAACTCCCCTCCTTACCCCCCCAGCTGTGCACTGTGACGTGATAACTCCTTCCTTACCCCCCCAGCTGTGCACTGTGACGTGATAACTCCCTCCTTACCCCCCCAGCTGTGCACTGTGACGTGATAACTGCCCTCCTTACCCCAGCTGTGCACTGTGATGTGATAACTCCCCTCCTTACCCCAGCTGTGCACTGTGACGTGATAACTCCCCTCCTTACCCCCCCAGCTGTGCACTGTGACATGATAACTCCCTCCTTACCCCCCCAGCTGTGCACTGTGACGTGATAACTCCCCTCCTTACCCCAGCTGTGCACTGTGATGTGATAACTCCCCTCCTTACCCCCCCTAGCTGTGCACTGTGATGTGATAACTCCCCTCCTTACCCCAGCTGTGCACTGTGACGTGATAACTCCCCTCCTTACCCCAGCTGTGCACTGTGACGTGATAACTCCCCTCCTTACCCCCCCAGCTGTGCACTGTGATGTGATAACTCCCCTCCTTACCCCCCCAGCTGTGCACTGTGATGTGATAACTCCCTCCTTACCACCCCAGCTGTGCACTGACGTGATAACTCCCTCCTTACCCCCCCCCCAGCTGTGCACTGTGACGTGATAACTCCCCTCCTTACCCCCCCAGCTGTGCACTGTGATGTGATAACTCCCCTCCTTACCCCCCCAGCTGTGCACTGTGACGTGGTAACTCCCCTCCTTACCCCCAGCTGTGCACTGTGACGTGATAACTCCCCTCCTTACCCCAGCTGTGCACTGTGACGTGGTAACCCCCCTCCTTACCCCCCCCAGCAGTGCACTGTGACATGATAACTCCCCTCCTTACCCCAGCTGTGCACTGTGACGTGATAACTCCCCTCCTTACCCCCCCAAGCTGTGCACTGTGACGTGATAACTCCCCTCCTTACCCCCCCAGCTGTGCACTGTGACATGATAACTCCCCTCCTTACCCCCCCAGCTGTGCACTGTGACATGATAACTCCCATCCTTACCCCCCCAGCTGTGCACTGTGACGTGATAACTCCCCTCCTTACCCCCCAGCTGTGCACTGTGACGTGATAACTCCCTCCTTACCCCCCCAGCTGTGCACTGTGACGTGATAACTCCCTCCTTACCCCCCCAGCTGTGCACTGTGACGTGATAACTCCCCTCCTTACCCCCCAGCTGTGCACTGTGACGTGATAACTCCCTCCTTACCCCCCCAGCTGTGCACTGTGACGTGATAACTCCCTCCTTACCCCCCCAGCTGTGCACTGTGACGTGATAACTCCCTCCTTACCCCCCCAGTTGTGCACTGTGACGTGATAACTCCCCTCCTTACCCCAGCTGTGCACTGTGACGTGATAACTCCCCTCCTTACTCCAGCTGTGCACTGTGACGTGATAACTCCCCTCCTTACCCCCCCAGCTGTGCACTGTGACATGATAACTCCCTCCTTACCCCCCCAGCTGTGCACTGTGACGTGATAACTCCCCTCCTTACCCCAGCTGTGCACTGTGATGTGATAACTCCCCTCCTTACCCCCCCTAGCTGTGCACTGTGATGTGATAACTCCCCTCCTTACCCCAGCTGTGCACTGTGACGTGATAACTCCCCTCCTTACCCCCCCAGCTGTGCACTGTGACGTGATAACTCCCCTCCTTACCCCCCCAGCTGTGCACTGTGACGTGATAACTCCCCTCCTTACCCCCCCAGCTGTGCACTGTGATGTGATAACTCCCTCCTTACCCCCCCAGCTGTGCACTGTGACGTGATAACTCCCCTCCTTACCCCCCCAGCTGTGCACTGTGATGTGATAACTCCCCTCCTTACCCTCCCCCCCCCCAGCTGTGCACTGTGACGTGATAACTCCCTCCTTACCCCCCCAGCTGTGCACTGTGACGTGATAACTCCCTCCTTACCCCCCCAGCTGTGCACTGTGACGTGATAACTCCCCTCCTTACCCCAGCTGTGCACTGTGACGTGATAACTCCCCTCCTTACCCCCCCAGCTGTGCACTGTGACGTGATAACTGCCCTCCTTACCCCAGCTGTGCACTGTCACGTGATTACACCCTCCTTACCCCCCCAGCTGTGCACTGTGACGTGATAACTCCCCTCCTTACCCCAGCTGTGCACTGTGATGTGATAACTCCCCTCCTTACTCCAGCTGTGCACTGTGACGTGATAACTCCCCTCCTTACCCCCCCAGCTGTGCACTGTGACATGATAACTCCCTCCTTACCCCCCCAGCTGTGCACTGTGACGTGATAACTCCCCTCCTTACCCCAGCTGTGCACTGTGATGTGATAACTCCCCTCCTTACCCCCCCTAGCTGTGCACTGTGATGTGATAACTCCCCTCCTTACCCCAGCTGTGCACTGTGACGTGATAACTCCCCTCCTTACCCCCCCAGCTGTGCACTGTGACGTGATAACTCCCCTCCTTACCCCCCCAGCTGTGCACTGTGACGTGATAACTCCCCTCCTTACCCCCCCAGCTGTGCACTGTGATGTGATAACTCCCTCCTTACCCCCCCAGCTGTGCACTGTGACGTGATAACTCCCCTCCTTACCCCCCCAGCTGTGCACTGTGATGTGATAACTCCCCTCCTTACCCTCCCCCCCCCCCCCAGCTGTGCACTGTGACGTGATAACTCCCTCCTTACCCCCCCAGCTGTGCACTGTGACGTGATAACTCCCTCCTTACCCCCCCAGCTGTGCACTGTGACGTGATAACTCCCCTCCTTACCCCAGCTGTGCACTGTGACGTGATAACTCCCCTCCTTACCCCCCCAGCTGTGCACTGTGACGTGATAACTCCCTCCTTACCCCCCCAGCTGTGCACTGTGACGTGATAACTCCCCTCCTTACCCCAGCTGTGCACTGTGACGTGATAACTGCCCTCCTTACCCCAGCTGTGCACTGTCACGTGATTACACCCTCCTTACCCCCCCAGCTGTGCACTGTGACGTGATAACTCCCCTCCTTACCCCAGCTGTGCACTGTGATGTGATAACTCCCCTCCTTACCCCAGCTGTGCACTGTGACGTGATAACTCCCCTCCTTACCCCCCCAGCTGTGCACTGTGACATGATAACTCCCTCCTTACCCCCCCAGCTGTGCACTGTGACGTGATAACTCCCCTCCTTACCCCAGCTGTGCACTGTGATGTGATAACTCCCCTCCTTACCCCCCCTAGCTGTGCACTGTGATGTGATAACTCCCCTCCTTACCCCAGCTGTGCACTGTGACGTGATAACTCCCCTCCTTACCCCCCCAGCTGTGCACTGTGACGTGATAACTCCCCTCCTTACCCCCCCAGCTGTGCACTGTGACGTGATAACTCCCCTCCTTACCCCAGCTGTGCACTGTGATGTGATAACTCCCCTCCTTACCCCCCCAGCTGTGCACTGTGACGTGATAACTCCCCTCCTTACCCCCCCAGCTGTGCACTGTGACGTGATAACTCCCCTCCTTACCCCCCCAGCTGTGCACTGTGATGTGATAACTCCCCTCCTTACCCCCCCCAGCTGTGCACTGTGACGTGGTAACTCCCCTCCTTACCCCCCCCCAAGCTGTGCACTGTGACGTGATAACTCCCCTCCTTACCCCCCAGCTGTGCACTGTGACGTGATAACTCCCTCCTTACCCCCCAGCTGTGCACTGTGACGTGATAACTCCCCTCCTTACCCCCCCAGCTGTGCACTGTGACGTGATAACTCCCCTCCTTACCCCCCCAGCTGTGCACTTTGACGTGATAACTCCCCTCCTTACCCCCCAGCTGTGCACTGTGACGTGATAACTCCCCTCCTTACCCCAGCTGTGCACTGACGTGATAACTCCCCTCCTTACCCCCCCAGCTGTGCACTGTGACGTGATAACTCCCCTCCTTACCCCACCTGCTGTGCACTGTGATGTGATAACTCCCCTCCTTACCCCCCCAGCTGTGCACTGTGATGTGATAACTCCCTCCTTACCCCCCCAGCTGTGCACTGTGATGTGATAACTCCCTCCTTACCCCGCCAGCTGTGCACTGTGACGTGATAACTCCCCTCCTTACCCCAGCTGTGCACTGTGATGTCATAACTCCCTCCTTACCCCAGCTGTGCACTGTGATGTGATAACTCCCCTCCTTACCCCCCCAGCTGTGCACTGTGACGTGATAACTCCTTCCTTACCCCCCCAGCTGTGCACTGTGACGTGATAACTCCCTCCTTACCCCCCCAGCTGTGCACTGTGACGTGATAACTGCCCTCCTTACCCCAGCTGTGCACTGTGATGTGATAACTCCCCTCCTTACCCCAGCTGTGCACTGTGACGTGATAACTCCCCTCCTTACCCCCCCAGCTGTGCACTGTGACATGATAACTCCCTCCTTACCCCCCCAGCTGTGCACTGTGACGTGATAACTCCCCTCCTTACCCCAGCTGTGCACTGTGATGTGATAACTCCCCTCCTTACCCCCCCTAGCTGTGCACTGTGATGTGATAACTCCCCTCCTTACCCCAGCTGTGCACTGTGACGTGATAACTCCCCTCCTTACCCCAGCTGTGCACTGTGACGTGATAACTCCCCTCCTTACCCCCCCAGCTGTGCACTGTGATGTGATAACTCCCTCCTTACCCCCCCAGCTGTGCACTGTGACGTGATAACTCCCCTCCTTACCCCCCCAGCTGTGCACTGTGATGTGATAACTCCCCTCCTTACCCTCCCCCCCCCCCCCCAGCTGTGCACTGTGACGTGATAACTCCCCTCCTTACCCCAGCTGTGTACTGTGATGTGATAACGCCCCTCCTTAACCCCCCCCCAGCTGTGCACTGTGATGTGATAACTCCCTCCTTGCCCCCCCAGCTGTGCACTGTGATGTGATAACTCCCCTCCTTACCCCCCCCCAGCTGTGCACTGTGACGTGATAACTCCCCTCCTTCCCCCCCCCCCCCCCCCCAAGCTGTGCACTGTGATGTGATAACTCCCCTCCTTACCCCAGCTGTGCACTGTGATGTGATAACTCCCCTCCTTACCCCCCCAGCTGTGCACTGTGATGTGATAACTCCCTCCTTACCACCCCAGCTGTGCACTGACGTGATAACTCCCTCCTTACCCCCCCCAGCTGTGCACTGTGACGTGATAACTCCCCTCCTTACCCCCCCAGCTGTGCACTGTGACGTGGTAACTCCCCTCCTTACCCCCAGCTGTGCACTGTGACGTGATAACTCCCCTCCTTACCCCAGCTGTGCACTGTGACGTGGTAACCCCCCTCCTTACCCCCCCCCCCAGCTGTGCACTGTGACATGATAACTCCCCTCCTTACCCCAGCTGTGCACTGTGACGTGATAACTCCCCTCCTTACCGCCCCCCCCCAGCTGTGCACTGTGACGTGATAACTCCCCTCCTTACCCCCCAGCTGTGCACTGTGACATGATAACTCCCTCCTTACCCCCCCAGCTGTGCACTGTGACGTGATAACTCCCCTCCTTACCCCCCAGCTGTGCACTGTGATGTGATAACTCCCTCCTTAACCCCCCAGCTGTGCACTGTGACGTGATAACTCCCTCCTTGCCCCCCCAGCTGTGCACTGTGATGTGATAACTCCCTCCTTACCCCAGCTGTGCACTGTGATGTGATAACTCCCCTCCTTACCCCCCTAGCTGTGCACTGTGATGTGATAACTCCCCTCCTTACCCCAGCTGTGCACTGTGATGTGATAACTCCCCTCCTTACCCCAGCTGTGCACTGTGATGTGATAACTCCCCTCCTTACCCCAGCTGTGCACTGTGATGTGATAACTCCCCTCCTTACCCCCCCAGCTGTGCACTGTGATGTGATAACTCCCTCCTTACCACCCCAGCTGTGCACTGACGTGATAACTCCCTCCTTACCCCCCCCCCAGCTGTGCACTGTGACGTGATAACTCCCCTCCTTACCCCCCCAGCTGTGCACTGTGATGTGATAACTCCCCTCCTTACCCCCCCAGCTGTGCACTGTGACGTGGTAACTCCCCTCCTTACCCCCAGCTGTGCACTGTGACGTGATAACTCCCCTCCTTACCCCAGCTGTGCACTGTGACGTGGTAACCCCCCTCCTTACCCCCCCCAGCAGTGCACTGTGACATGATAACTCCCCTCCTTACCCCAGCTGTGCACTGTGACGTGATAACTCCCCTCCTTACCCCCCCAAGCTGTGCACTGTGACGTGATAACTCCCCTCCTTACCCCCCCAGCTGTGCACTGTGACATGATAACTCCCCTCCTTACCCCCCCAGCTGTGCACTGTGACATGATAACTCCCATCCTTACCCCCCCAGCTGTGCACTGTGACGTGATAACTCCCCTCCTTACCCCCCAGC
This sequence comes from Scyliorhinus torazame, assembly GCF_047496885.1. Lineage (NCBI taxonomy): Eukaryota > Metazoa > Chordata > Chondrichthyes > Carcharhiniformes > Scyliorhinidae > Scyliorhinus > Scyliorhinus torazame. The sequence continues at coordinate 4,282,712 of NC_092730.1, read as the reverse complement.
TGTGCACTGTGACGTGATAACTCCCTCCTTACCCCCCCAGCTGTGCACTGTGACGTGATAACTCCCTCCTTACCCCCCCAGCTGTGCACTGTGACGTGATAACTCCCCTCCTTACCCCCCAGCTGTGCACTGTGACGTGATAACTCCCTCCTTACCCCCCCAGCTGTGCACTGTGACGTGATAACTCCCTCCTTACCCCCCCAGCTGTGCACTGTGACGTGATAACTCCCTCCTTACCCCCCCAGTTGTGCACTGTGACGTGATAACTCCCCTCCTTACCCCAGCTGTGCACTGTGACGTGATAACTCCCCTCCTTACCCCCCCAGCTGTGCACTGTGATGTGATAACTCCCTCCTTACCCCCCCAGCTGTGCACTGTGATGTGATAACTCCCCTCCTTACCCCAGCTGTGCACTGTGACGTGATAACTCCCCTCCTTACCCCCCCAGCTGTGCACTGTGACGTGATAACTCCCATTCTTACCCCAGCTGTGCACTGTGACGTGATAACTGCCCTCCTTACCCCAGCTGTGCACTGTCACGTGATTACACCCTCCTTACCCCCCCAGCTGTGCACTGTGACGTGATAACTCCCCTCCTTACCCCAGCTGTGCACTGTGATGTGATAACTCCCCTCCTTACTCCAGCTGTGCACTGTGACGTGATAACTCCCCTCCTTACCCCCCCAGCTGTGCACTGTGACATGATAACTCCCTCCTTACCCCCCCAGCTGTGCACTGTGACGTGATAACTCCCCTCCTTACCCCCCAGCTGTGCACTGTGACGTGATAACTCCCTCCTTACCCCCCCAGCTGTGCACTGTGACGTGATAACTCCCTCCTTACCCCCCCAGCTGTGCACTGTGACGTGATAACTCCCTCCTTACCCCCCCAGTTGTGCACTGTGACGTGATAACTCCCCTCCTTACCCCAGCTGTGCACTGTGACGTGATAACTCCCCTCCTTACCCCCCCAGCTGTGCACTGTGATGTGATAACTCCCTCCTTACCCCCCCAGCTGTGCACTGTGATGTGATAACTCCCCTCCTTACCCCAGCTGTGCACTGTGACGTGATAACTCCCCTCCTTACCCCCCCAGCTGTGCACTGTGACGTGATAACTCCCATCCTTACCCCAGCTGTGCACTGTGACGTGATAACTCCCCTCCTTACCCCCCCAGCTGTGCACTGTGACGTGATAACTCCCCTCCTTACCCCCCCAGCTGTGCACTGTGACGTGATAACTCCCCTCCTTACCCCCCCAGCTGTGCACTGTGATGTGATAACTCCCTCCTTACCCCCCCAGCTGTGCACTGTGACGTGATAACTCCCCTCCTTACCCCCCCAGCTGTGCACTGTGATGTGATAACTCCCCTCCTTACCCTCCCCCCCCCCCCCCAGCTGTGCACTGTGACGTGATAACTCCCTCCTTACCCCCCCAGCTGTGCACTGTGACGTGATAACTCCCTCCTTACCCCCCCAGCTGTGCACTGTGACGTGATAACTCCCCTCCTTACCCCAGCTGTGCACTGTGACGTGATAACTCCCCTCCTTACCCCCCCAGCTGTGCACTGTGACGTGATAACTGCCCTCCTTACCCCAGCTGTGCACTGTCACGTGATTACACCCTCCTTACCCCCCCAGCTGTGCACTGTGACGTGATAACTCCCCTCCTTACCCCAGCTGTGCACTGTGATGTGATAACTCCCCTCCTTACTCCAGCTGTGCACTGTGACGTGATAACTCCCCTCCTTACCCCCCCAGCTGTGCACTGTGACATGATAACTCCCTCCTTACCCCCCCAGCTGTGCACTGTGACGTGATAACTCCCCTCCTTACCCCAGCTGTGCACTGTGATGTGATAACTCCCCTCCTTACCCCCCCTAGCTGTGCACTGTGATGTGATAACTCCCCTCCTTACCCCAGCTGTGCACTGTGACGTGATAACTCCCCTCCTTACCCCCCCAGCTGTGCACTGTGACGTGATAACTCCCCTCCTTACCCCCCCAGCTGTGCACTGTGACGTGATAACTCCCCTCCTTACCCCCCCAGCTGTGCACTGTGATGTGATAACTCCCTCCTTACCCCCCCAGCTGTGCACTGTGACGTGATAACTCCCCTCCTTACCCCCCCAGCTGTGCACTGTGATGTGATAACTCCCCTCCTTACCCTCCCCCCCCCCCCAGCTGTGCACTGTGACGTGATAACTCCCTCCTTACCCCCCCAGCTGTGCACTGTGACGTGATAACTCCCTCCTTACCCCCCCAGCTGTGCACTGTGACATGATAACTCCCTCCTTACCCCCCCAGCTGTGCACTGTGACGTGATAACTCCCCTCCTTACCCCAGCTGTGCACTGTGACGTGATAACTCCCCTCCTTACCCCCCCAGCTGTGCAGTGTGACGTGATAACTCCCTCCTTACCCCCCCAGCTGTGCACTGTGACGTGATAACTCCCCTCCTTACCCCAGCTGTGCACTGTGACGTGATAACTGCCCTCCTTACCCCAGCTGTGCACTGTCACGTGATTACACCCTCCTTACCCCCCCAGCTGTGCACTGTGACGTGATAACTCCCCTCCTTACCCCAGCTGTGCACTGTGATGTGATAACTCCCCTCCTTACCCCAGCTGTGCACTGTGACGTGATAACTCCCCTCCTTACCCCCCCAGCTGTGCACTGTGACATGATAACTCCCTCCTTACCCCCCCAGCTGTGCACTGTGACGTGATAACTCCCCTCCTTACCCCAGCTGTGCACTGCGATGTGATAACTCCCCTCCTTACCCCCCCTAGCTGTGCACTGTGATGTGATAACTCCCCTCCTTACCCCACCTGTGCACTGTGACGTGATAACTCCCCTCCTTACCCCCCCAGCTGTGCACTGTGACGTGATAACTCCCCTCCTTACCCCCCCAGCTGTGCACTGTGACGTGATAACTCCCCTCCTTACCCCAGCTGTGCACTGTGATGTGATAACTCCCCTCCTTACCCCCCCAGCTGTGCACTGTGACGTGATAACTCCCCTCCTTACCCCCCCAGCTGTGCACTGTGACGTGATAACTCCCCTCCTTACCCCCCCAGCTGTGCACTGTGATGTGATAACTCCCCTCCTTACCCCCCCCAGCTGTGCACTGTGACGTGGTAACTCCCCTCCTTACCCCCCCCCAAGCTGTGCACTGTGACGTGATAACTCCCCTCCTTACCCCCCAGCTGTGCACTGTGACGTGATAACTCCCTCCTTACCCCCCAGCTGTGCACTGTGACGTGATAACTCCCCTCCTTACCCCCCCAGCTGTGCACTGTGACGTGATAACTCCCCTCCTTACCCCCCCAGCTGTGCACTGTGACGTGATAACTCCCCTCCTTACCCCCCAGCTGTGCACTGTGACGTGATAACTCCCCTCCTTACCCCAGCTGTGCACTGACGTGATAACTCCCCTCCTTACCCCCCCAGCTGTGCACTGTGACGTGATAACTCCCCTCCTTACCCCACCTGCTGTGCACTGTGATGTGATAACTCCCCTCCTTACCCCCCCAGCTGTGCACTGTGATGTGATAACTCCCTCCTTACCCCCCCAGCTGTGCACTGTGATGTGATAACTCCCTCCTTACCCCCCCAGCTGTGCACTGTGACGTGATAACTCCCCTCCTTACCCCAGCTGTGCACTGTGATGTCATAACTCCCTCCTTACCCCAGCTGTGCACTGTGATGTGATAACTCCCCTCCTTACCCCCCCAGCTGTGCACTGTGACGTGATAACTCCTTCCTTACCCCCCCAGCTGTGCACTGTGACGTGATAACTCCCTCCTTACCCCCCCAGCTGTGCACTGTGACGTGATAACTGCCCTCCTTACCCCAGCTGTGCACTGTGATGTGATAACTCCCCTCCTTACCCCAGCTGTGCACTGTGACGTGATAACTCCCCTCCTTACCCCCCCAGCTGTGCACTGTGACATGATAACTCCCTCCTTACCCCCCCAGCTGTGCACTGTGACGTGATAACTCCCCTCCTTACCCCAGCTGTGCACTGTGATGTGATAACTCCCCTCCTTACCCCCCCCAGCTGTGCACTGTGATGTGATAACTCCCCTCCTTACCCCAGCTGTGCACTGTGACGTGATAACTCCCCTCCTTACCCCAGCTGTGCACTGTGACGTGATAACTCCCCTCCTTACCCCCCCAGCTGTGCACTGTGATGTGATAACTCCCTCCTTACCCCCCCAGCTGTGCACTGTGACGTGATAACTCCCCTCCTTACCCCCCCAGCTGTGCACTGTGATGTGATAACTCCCCTCCTTACCCTCCCCCCCCCCCCCCCAGCTGTGCACTGTGACGTGATAACTCCCCTCCTTACCCCAGCTGTGTACTGTGATGTGATAACGCCCCTCCTTAACCCCCCCCCCAGCTGTGCACTGTGATGTGATAACTCCCTCCTTGCCCCCCCAGCTGTGCACTGTGATGTGATAACTCCCCTCCTTACCCCCCCCCAGCTGTGCACTGTGACGTGATAACTCCCCTCCTTACCCCCCCCCCCCCCCCCCCCCCCCCCCAAGCTGTGCACTGTGATGTGATAACTCCCCTCCTTACCCCAGCTGTGCACTGTGATGTGATAACTCCCCTCCTTACCCCCCCAGCTGTGCACTGTGATGTGATAACTCCCTCCTTACCACCCCAGCTGTGCACTGACGTGATAACTCCCTCCTTACCCCCCCCAGCTGTGCACTGTGACGTGATAACTCCCCTCCTTACCCCCCCAGCTGTGCACTGTGACGTGGTAACTCCCCTCCTTACCCCCAGCTGTGCACTGTGACGTGATAACTCCCCTCCTTACCCCAGCTGTGCACTGTGACGTGGTAACCCCCCTCCTTACCCCCCCCCCCAGCTGTGCACTGTGACATGATAACTCCCCTCCTTACCCCAGCTGTGCACTGTGACGTGATAACTCCCCTCCTTACCGCCCCCCCCCAGCTGTGCACTGTGACATGATAACTCCCCTCCTTACCCCAGCTGTGCACTGTGACGTGATAACTCCCCTCCTTACCCCCCAGCTGTGCACTGTGACATGATAACTCCCTCCTTACCCCCCCAGCTGTGCACTGTGACGTGATAACTCCCCTCCTTACCCCCCAGCTGTGCACTGTGATGTGATAACTCCCTCCTTAACCCCCCAGCTGTGCACTGTGACGTGATAACTCCCTCCTTGCCCCCCCAGCTGTGCACTGTGATGTGATAACTCCCTCCTTACCCCAGCTGTGCACTGTGATGTGATAACTCCCCTCCTTACCCCCCTAGCTGTGCACTGTGATGTGATAACTCCCCTCCTTACCCCAGCTGTGCACTGTGATGTGATAACTCCCCTCCTTACCCCAGCTGTGCACTGTGATGTGATAACTCCCCTCCTTACCCCAGCTGTGCACTGTGATGTGATAACTCCCCTCCTTACCCCCCCAGCTGTGCACTGTGATGTGATAACTCCCTCCTTACCACCCCAGCTGTGCACTGACGTGATAACTCCCTCCTTACCCCCCCCCCAGCTGTGCACTGTGACGTGATAACTCCCCTCCTTACCCCCCCAGCTGTGCACTGTGATGTGATAACTCCCCTCCTTACCCCCCCAGCTGTGCACTGTGACGTGGTAACTCCCCTCCTTACCCCCAGCTGTGCACTGTGACGTGATAACTCCCCTCCTTACCCCAGCTGTGCACTGTGACGTGGTAACCCCCCTCCTTACCCCCCCCAGCAGTGCACTGTGACATGATAACTCCCCTCCTTACCCCAGCTGTGCACTGTGACGTGATAACTCCCCTCCTTACCCCCCCAAGCTGTGCACTGTGACGTGATAACTCCCCTCCTTACCCCCCCAGCTGTGCAGTGTGACATGATAACTCCCCTCCTTACCCCCCCAGCTGTGCACTGTGACATGATAACTCCCATCCTTACCCCCCCAGCTGTGCACTGTGACGTGATAACTCCCCTCCTTACCCCCCAGCTGTGCACTGTGACGTGATAACTCCCTCCTTACCCCCCCAGCTGTGCACTGTGACGTGATAACTCCCTCCTTACCCCCCCAGCTGTGCACTGTGACGTGATAACTCCCCTCCTTACCCCCCAGCTGTGCACTGTGACGTGATAACTCCCTCCTTACCCCCCCAGCTGTGCACTGTGACGTGATAACTCCCTCCTTACCCCCCCAGCTGTGCACTGTGACGTGATAACTCCCTCCTTACCCCCCCAGTTGTGCACTGTGACGTGATAACTCCCCTCCTTACCCCAGCTGTGCACTGTGACGTGATAACTCCCCTCCTTACCCCCCCAGCTGTGCACTGTGATGTGATAACTCCCTCCTTACCCCCCCAGCTGTGCACTGTGATGTGATAACTCCCCTCCTTACCCCAGCTGTGCACTGTGACGTGATAACTCCCCTCCTTACCCCCCCAGCTGTGCACTGTGACGTGATAACTCCCATCCTTACCCCAGCTGTGCACTGTGACGTGATAACTGCCCTCCTTACCCCAGCTGTGCACTGTCACGTGATTACACCCTCCTTACCCCCCCAGCTGTGCACTGTGACGTGATAACTCCCCTCCTTACCCCAGCTGTGCACTGTGATGTGATAACTCCCCTCCTTACTCCAGCTGTGCACTGTGACGTGATAACTCCCCTCCTTACCCCCCCAGCTGTGCACTGTGACATGATAACTCCCTCCTTACCCCCCCAGCTGTGCACTGTGACGTGATAACTCCCCTCCTTACCCCAGCTGTGCACTGTGATGTGATAACTCCCCTCCTTACCCCCCCTAGCTGTGCACTGTGATGTGATAACTCCCCTCCTTACCCCAGCTGTGCACTGTGACGTGATAACTCCCCTCCTTACCCCCCCAGCTGTGCACTGTGACGTGATAACTCCCCTCCTTACCCCCCCAGCTGTGCACTGTGATGTGATAACTCCCTCCTTACCCCCCCAGCTGTGCACTGTGACGTGATAACTCCCCTCCTTACCCCCCCAGCTGTGCACTGTGATGTGATAACTCCCCTCCTTACCCTCCCCCCCCCCCCCCAGCTGTGCACTGTGACGTGATAACTCCCTCCTTACCCCCCCAGCTGTGCACTGTGACGTGATAACTCCCTCCTTACCCCCCCAGCTGTGCACTGTGACGTGATAACTCCCCTCCTTACCCCAGCTGTGCACTGTGACGTGATAACTCCCCTCCTTACCCCCCCAGCTGTGCACTGTGACGTGATAACTGCTCTCCTTACCCCAGCTGTGCACTGTCACGTGATTACACCCTCCTTACCCCCCCAGCTGTGCACTGTGACGTGATAACTCCCCTCCTTACCCCAGCTGTGCACTGTGATGTGATAACTCCCCTCCTTACTCCAGCTGTGCACTGTGACGTGATAACTCCCCTCCTTACCCCCCCAGCTGTGCACTGTGACATGATAACTCCCTCCTTACCCCCCCAGCTGTGCACTGTGACGTGATAACTCCCCTCCTTACCCCAGCTGTGCACTGTGATGTGATAACTCCCCTCCTTACCCCCCCTAGCTGTGCACTGTGATGTGATAACTCCCCTCCTTACCCCAGCTGTGCACTGTGACGTGATAACTCCCCTCCTTACCCCCCCAGCTGTGCACTGTGACGTGATAACTCCCCTCCTTACCCCCCCAGCTGTGCACTGTGACGTGATAACTCCCCTCCTTACCCCCCCAGCTGTGCACTGTGATGTGATAACTCCCTCCTTACCCCCCCAGCTGTGCACTGTGACGTGATAACTCCCCTCCTTACCCCCCCAGCTGTGCACTGTGATGTGATAACTCCCCTCCTTACCCTCCCCCCCCCCCAGCTGTGCACTGTGACGTGATAACTCCCTCCTTACCCCCCCAGCTGTGCACTGTGACGTGATAACTCCCTCCTTACCCCCCCAGCTGTGCACTGTGACGTGATAACTCCCCTCCTTACCCCAGCTGTGCACTGTGACGTGATAACTCCCCTCCTTACCCCCCCAGCTGTGCACTGTGACGTGATAACTCCCTCCTTACCCCCCCAGCTGTGCACTGTGACGTGATAACTCCCCTCCTTACCCCAGCTGTGCACTGTGACGTGATAACTGCCCTCCTTACCCCAGCTGTGCACTGTCACGTGATTACACCCTCCTTACCCCCCCAGCTGTGCACTGTGACGTGATAACTCCCCTCCTTACCCCAGCTGTGCACTGTGATGTGATAACTCCCCTCCTTACCCCAGCTGTGCACTGTGACGTGATAACTCCCCTCCTTACCCCCCCAGCTGTGCACTGTGACATGATAACTCCCTCCTTACCCCCCCAGCTGTGCACTGTGACGTGATAACTCCCCTCCTTACCCCAGCTGTGCACTGTGATGTGATAACTCCCCTCCTTACCCCCCCAGCTGTGCACTGTGACGTGATAACTCCCCTCCTTACCCCCCCAGCTGTGCACTGTGACGTGATAACTCCCCTCCTTACCCCCCCAGCTGTGCACTGTGATGTGATAACTCCCTCCTTACCCCCCCAGCTGTGCACTGTGACGTGATAACTCCCCTCCTTACCCCCCCAGCTGTGCACTGTGATGTGATAACTCCCCTCCTTACCCTCCCCCCCCCCAGCTGTGCACTGTGACGTGATAACTCCCCTCCTTACCCCCCCTAGCTGTGCACTGTGATGTGATAACTCCCCTCCTTACCCCAGCTGTGCACTGTGACGTGATAACTCCCCTCCTTACCCCCCCAGCTGTGCACTGTGACGTGATAACTCCCCTCCTTACCCCCCCAGCTGTGCACTGTGACGTGATAACTCCCCTCCTTACCCCCCCAGCTGTGCACTGTGATGTGATAACTCCCTCCTTACCCCCCCAGCTGTGCACTGTGACGTGATAACTCCCCTCCTTACCCCCCCAGCTGTGCACTGTGATGTGATAACTCCCCTCCTTACCCTCCCCCCCCCCCCCAGCTGTGCACTGTGACGTGATAACTCCCCTCCTTACCCCAGCTGTGCACTGTGATGTGATAACTCCCCTCCTTACCCCCCCAGCTGTGCACTGTGATGTGATAACTCCCTCCTTACCACCCCAGCTGTGCACTGACGTGATAACTCCCTCCTTACCCCCCCCCAGCTGTGCACTGTGACGTGATAACTCCCCTCCTTACCTCCCCCAGCTGTGCACTGTGACGTGGTAACTCCCCTCCTTACCCCCAGCTGTGCACTGTGACGTGATAACTCCCCTCCTTACCCCCCCAGCTGTGCACTGTGACGTGGTAACCCCCCTCCTTACCCCCCCCCCCCAGCTGTGCACTGTGACATGATAACTCCCCTCCTTACCCCCCCCCCCAAGCTGTGCACTGTGACGTGATAACTCCCCTCCTTACCCCCCCAGCTGTGCACTGTGACATGATAACTCCCCTCCTTACCCCCCCAGCTGTGCACTGTGACGTGATAACTCCCCTCCTTACCCCCCCAGCTGTGCACTGTGATGTGATAACTCCCCTCCTTACCCCAGCTGTGCACTGTGACGTGATAACTCCCCTCCTTACCCCAGCTGTGCACTGTGACGTGATAACTCCCCTCCTTACCCCCAGCTGTGCACTGTGACGTGATAACTCCCCTCCTTACCCCCCCAGCTGTGCACTGTGACGTGATAACTCCCCTCCTTACCCCCCCAGCTGTGCACTGTGACGTGATAACTCCCCTCCTTACCCCCCCAGCTGTGCACTGTGATGTGATAACTCCCTCCTTACCCCCCCAGCTGTGCACTGTGACGTGATAACTCTCCTCCTTACCCCCCCAGCTGTGCACTGTGATGTGATAACTCCCCTCCTTACCCTCCCCCCCCCCCCCCCCCCCCCAGCTGTGCACTGTGACGTGATAACTCCCCTCCTTACCCCAGCTGTGCACTGTGATGTGATAACTCCCCTCCTTACCCCCCCAGCTGTGCACTGTGATGTGATAACTCCCTCCTTACCACCCCAGCTGTGCACTGACGTGATAACTCCCTCCTTACCCCCCCCAGCTGTGCACTGTGACGTGATAACTCCCCTCCTTACCCCCCCCAGCTGTGCACTGTGACGTGGTAACTCCCCTCCTTACCCCCAGCTGTGCACTGTGACGTGATAACTCCCCTCCTTACCCCCCCCCCCCCCCCAGCTGTGCACTGTGACATGATAACTCCCCTCCTTACCCCAGCTGTGCACTGTGACGTGATAACTCCCCTCCTTACCCCCCCCCCCAGCTGTGCACTGTGACGTGATAACTCCCCTCCTTACCCCCCCAGCTGTGCACTGTGACATGATAACTCCCCTCCTTACCCCCCCAGCTGTGCACTGTGACGTGATAACTCCCCTCCTTACCCCCCCAGCTGTGCACTGTGATGTGATAACTCCCCTCCTTACCCCAGCTGTGCACTGTGACGTGATAACTCCCCTCCTTACCCCAGCTGTGCACTGTGACGTGATAACTCCCCTCCTTACCCCCCCAGCTGTGCACTGTGACGTGATAACTCCCCTCCTTACCCCCCCCAGCTGTGCACTGTGATGTGATAACTCCCTCCTTACCCCCCCAGCTGTGCACTGTGACGTGATAACGCCCCTCCTTACCCCCCCAGCTGTGCACTGTGATGTGATAACTCCCCTCCTTACCCCCCCCCCAGCTGTGCACTGTGACATGATAACTCCCCTCCTTACCCCCCCAGCTGTGCACTGTGACGTGATAACTCCCCTCCTTACCCCAGCTGTGCACTGTGATGTGATAACTCCCCTCCTTACCCCCCCAGCTGTGCACTGTGACGTGATAACTCCCCTCCTTACCCCAGCTGTGAACTGTGATGTGATAACGCCCCTCCTTACCCCCCCCCCCCAGCTGTGCACTGTGATGTGATAACTCCCTCCTTAACCCCCCAGCTGTGAACTGTGATGTGATAACTCCCCTCCTTACCCCCCCCAGCTGTGCACAGTGACGTGATAACTCCCCTCCTTACCCCCCCCCCCCTCCCCCCCCCAAGCTGTGCACTGTGATGTGATAACTCCCCTCCTTACCCCAGCTGTGCACTGTGATGTGATAACTCCCCTCCTTACCCCCCCAGCTGTGCACTGTGATGTGATAACTCCCTCCTTACCCCCCCAGCTGTGCACAGTGACGTGATAACTCTCATCCTTACCCCCCCCCCCCCCTCCCCCCCCCCCCAAGCTGTGCACTGTGATGTGATAACTCCCCTCCTTACCCCCCCAGCTGTGGACTGTGATGTGATAACTCCCTCCATACCACCCCAGCTGTGCACTGACGTGATAACTCCCTCCTTACCCCCCCCAGCTGTGCACTGTGACGTGATAACTCCCCTCCTTACCCCCCCAGCTGTGCACTGTGATGTGATAACTCCCCTCCTTACCCCCCCAGCTGTGCACTGTGACGTGGTAACTCCCCTCCTTACCCCCAGCTGTGCACTGTGACGTGATAACTCCCCTCCTTACCCGAGCTGTGCACTGTGATGTGATAACTCCCCTCCTTACCCCCCCCAGCTGTGCACTGTGACATGATAACTCCCCTCCTTACCCCAGCTGTGCACTGTGACGTGATAACTCCCCTCCTTACCCCCCCCCAGCTGTGCACTGTGACGTGATAACTCCCCTCCTTACCCCCCCAGTTGTGCACTGTGACATGATAACTCCCATCCTTACCCCCCCAGCTGTGCACTGTGACGTGATAACTCCCCTCCTTACCCCCCAGCTGTGCACTGTGACGTGATAACTCCCTCCTTACCCCCCCAGCTGTGCACTGTGACGTGATAACTCCCCTCCTTACCCCCCCAGCTGTGCACTGTGATGTGATAACTCCCTCCTTACCCCCCCCCCCCCCCAGCTGTGCACTGTGACGTGATAACTCCCCTCCTTACCCCAGCTGTGCACTGTGATGTGATAACTCCCCTCCTTACCCCCCCCAGCTGTGCACTGTGATGTGATAACGCCCCTCCTTACCCCCCCCCAGCTGTGCACTGTGATGTGATAACTCCCTCCTTAACCCCCCAGCTGTGCACTGTGACGTGATAACTCCCTCCTTGCCCCCCCAGCTGTGCACTGTGATGTGATAACTCCCCTCCTTACCCCCCCCCCCCCCCCCCCCCCAAGCTGTGCACTGTGATGTGATAACTCCCCTCCTTACCCCAGCTGTGCACTGTGATGTGATAACTCCCCTCCTTACCCCCCCAGCTGTGCACTGTGATGTGATAACTCCCTCCTTACCACCCCAGCTGTGCACTGACGTGATAACTCCCTCCTTACCCCCCCCCAGCTGTGCACTGTGACGTGATAACTCCCCTCCTTACCCCCCCAGCTGTGCACTGTGATGTGATAACTCCCCTCCTTACCCCCCCAGCTGTGCACTGTGACGTGGTAACTCCCCTCCTTACCCCCAGATGTGCACTGTGACGTGATAACTCCCCTCCTTACCCCAGCTGTGCACTGTGACGTGGTAACCCCCCTCCTTACCCCCCCCAGCTGTGCACTGTGACATGATAACTCCCCTCCTTACCCCAGCTGTGCACTGTGACGTGATAACTCCCCTCCTTACCCCCCCCCCCAGCTGTGCACTGTTACGTGATAACTCCCCTCCTTACCCCCCCAGCTGTGCACTGTGACGTGATAACTCCTTGTGCTGTGAGGAATCACTGAACTAGCTGAGGAATTGATTGTGGGTTCCATGCTGGAGGGGAATTGGGAACGAGCTGCAGCTTTACAAATCCCCGGGTGGACCCCACTCCGAGTCACTGTGAGCAGTTCTGGGCACCACACCTTTGGAAGGATATTTTGGCCTCGGAGGGAGTGCAACCTGGGTTTACAAAAATGCTACCTGAATTACAGGGGTTGTGTTACGAGGAGAGGTTACACAAATTGGACCTGTTTTAGCTCGAATTTAGAAGGTTTAGGGGGTGATCTGATTGAAGATATTAACCGGGAAAGACTGGCGATAAGGATAAACTATTTCCACTGGTTGGAGATTCTGAAACGAGGCAGTACAGATGGAAAATTAGGACCAGATCGCTCAGAAGAGATGTTGGGAGGAATCTCTTCGCTCGAAGGGTGGGAGAGGTTTTGATATCTCTCACAAGCAGTTCAAGCTGGAACAGTTTATTTTCCATCTGAGACAGAGATTTTTGTTCAGCAAAGTTATTAAGGGATTGGGGCCAAAGACAGGGATATGCAGTTAGGTCACAGGTCAGTCATGAGGGGCTGAATGGCCTATTCTTGAGAGACTATGAGAGTGTCTGGGTACAGAGTACAGGGCGAGAGAGAATGGGAGGCCCCGATTGGAGTACAGGGAGGAAGAGAGAGTGAGCGGAGCTGTCGAACGGAGCTCCGGGACAGATGGAGACAGATCCCAATCAGACTTACTGATGCCTTTTCCTTTTTCTCTCTCCCGCAGGTTGCTGTTAAAATAATTGACAAAACGCAGCTGAACTCCTCTAGTCTTCAAAAGGTAAGCAACCAGTCTACTGTTCCTATCAGCAAGGTGCGGGAGGGTCACTCTCTGTCTCGGTAGTGCAGCCTCTGGGAAGGTGCGGAGTGAGTGAGGGTCACTCTCTGTCTCGGACGGTCGAGCAGCCTCTGGGAAGGTGCGGGGTGAGTGAGGGTCACTCTCTGTCTCGGTAGTGCAGCCTCTGGGAAGGTGCGGGGTGAGTGAGGGTCACTCTCTGTCTCGGTAGTGCAGCCTCTGGGAAGGTGCGGAGTGAGTGAGGGTCACTCTCTGTCTCGGTAGTGCAGCCTCTGGGAAGGTGCGGGGTGAGTGAGGGTCACTCTCTGTCTCGGTAGTGCAGCCTCTGGGAAGGTGCGGAGTGAGTGAGGGTCACTCTCTGTCTCGGACGGTAGTGCAGCCTCTGGGAAGGTGCGGAGTGAGTGAGGGTCACTCTCTGTCTCGGTAGTGCAGCCTCTGGGAAGGTGCGGAGTGAGTGAGGGTCACTCTCTGTCTCGGACGGTAGTGCTGCCTCTGGGAAGGTGCGGAGTGAGTGAGGGTCACTCTCTGTCTCGGTAGTGCAGCCTCTGGGAAGGTGCGGAGTGAGTGAGGGTCACTCTCTGTCTCGGTAGTGCAGCCTCTGGGAAGGTGCGGGGTGAGTGAGGGTCACTCTCTGTCTCGGTAGTGCAGCCTCTGGGAAGGTGCGGAGTGAGTGAGGGTCACTCTCTGTCTCGGTAGTGCAGCCTCTGGGAAGGTGCGGAGTGAGTGAGGGTCACTCTCTGTCTCGGTAGTGCAGCCTCTGGGAAGGTGCGGAGTGAGTGAGGGTCACTCTCTGTCTCGGTAGTGCAGCCTCTGGGAAGGTGCGGAGTGAGTGAGGGTCACTCTCTGTCTCGGTAGTGCAGCCTCTGGGAAGGTGCGGAGTGAGTGAGGGTCACTCTCTGTCTCGGTAGTGCAGCCTCTGGGAAGGTGCGGAGTGCGTGAGGGTCACTCTCTGTCTCGGTAGTGCAGCCTCTGGGAAGGTGCGGGGTGAGTGAGGGTCACTCTCTGTCTCGGACGGTAGTGCAGCCTCTGGGAGGGTGTGGAGTGAGTGAGGGTCACTCTCTGTCTCGGTAGTGCAGACTCTGGGAAGGTGCGGAGTGAGTGAGGGTCACTCTCTGTCTCGGTAGTGCAGCCTCTGGGAAGGTGCGGGGTGAGTGAGGGTCACTCTCTGTCTCGGACGGTAGTGCAGCCTCTGGGAAGGTGCGGAGTGAGTGAGGGTCACTCTCTGTCTCGGTAGTGCAGCCTCTGGGAGGGTGCGGAGTGAGTGAGGGTCACTCTCTGTCTCGGACGGTAGTGCAGCCTCGGGGAGGGTGCGGAGTGAGTGAGGGTCACTCTCTGTCTCGGTAGTGCAGCCTCTGGGAAGGTGCGGAGTGAGTGAGGGTCACTCTCTGTCTCGGACGGTAGTGCAGCCTCTGGGAAGGTGCGGAGTGAGTGAGGGTCACTCTGTCTCGGACGGTAGTGCAGCCTCGGGGAGGGTGCGGAGTGAGTGAGGGTCACTCTCTGTCTCGGACGGTAGTGCAGCCTCTGGGAAGGTGCGGAGTGAGCGAGGGTCACTCTCTGTCTCGGTAGTGCAGCCTCTGGGAAGGTGCGGAGTGAGTGAGGGTCACTCTCTGTCTCGGACGGTAGTGCAGCCTCTGGGAAGGTGCGGAGTGAGTGAGGGTCACTCTCTGTCTCGGACGGTAGTGCAGCCTCTGGGAAGGTGCAGAGTGAGTGAGGGTCACTCTCTGTCTCGGTAGTGCAGCCTCTGGGAAGGTGCGGGGTGAGTGAGGGTCACTCTCTGTCTCGGACGGTAGTGCAGCCTCTGGGAAGGTGCGGAGTGAGTGAGGGTCACTCTCTGTCTCGGACGGTAGTGCAGCCTCTGGGAAGGTGCAGAGTGAGTGAGGGTCACTCTCTGTCTCGGTAGTGCAGCCTCTGGGAAGGTGCGGAGTGAGTGAGGGTCACTCTCTGTCTCGGTAGTGCAGCCTCTGGGAAGGTGCGGAGTGCGTGAGGGTCACTCTCTGTCTCGGTAGTGCAGCCTCTGGGAAGGTGCGGGGTGAGTGAGGGTCACTCTCTGTCTCGGACGGTAGTGCAGCCTCTGGGAGGGTGTGGAGTGAGTGAGGGTCACTCTCTGTCTCGGTAGTGCAGACTCTGGGAAGGTGCGGAGTGAGTGAGGGTCACTCTCTGTCTCGGTAGTGCAGCCTCTGGGAAGGTGCGGGGTGAGTGAGGGTCACTCTCTGTCTCGGACGGTAGTGCAGCCTCTGGGAAGGTGCGGAGTGAGTGAGGGTCACTCTCTGTCTCGGTAGTGCAGCCTCTGGGAGGGTGCGGAGTGAGTGAGGGTCACTCTCTGTCTCGGACGGTAGTGCAGCCTCGGGGAGGGTGCGGAGTGAGTGAGGGTCACTCTCTGTCTCGGTAGTGCAGCCTCTGGGAAGGTGCGGAGTGAGTGAGGGTCACTCTCTGTCTCGGACGGTAGTGCAGCCTCTGGGAAGGTGCGGAGTGAGTGAGGGTCACTCTGTCTCGGACGGTAGTGCAGCCTCGGGGAGGGTGCGGAGTGAGTGAGGGTCACTCTCTGTCTCGGACGGTAGTGCAGCCTCTGGGAAGGTGCGGAGTGAGCGAGGGTCACTCTCTGTCTCGGTAGTGCAGCCTCTGGGAAGGTGCGGAGTGAGTGAGGGTCACTCTCTGTCTCGGACGGTAGTGCAGCCTCTGGGAAGGTGCGGAGTGAGTGAGGGTCACTCTCTGTCTCGGACGGTAGTGCAGCCTCTGGGAAGGTGCAGAGTGAGTGAGGGTCACTCTCTGTCTCGGTAGTGCAGCCTCTGGGAAGGTGCGGGGTGAGTGAGGGTCACTCTCTGTCTCGGACGGTAGTGCAGCCTCTGGGAAGGTGCGGAGTGAGTGAGGGTCACTCTCTGTCTCGGACGGTAGTGCAGCCTCTGGGAAGGTGCGGAGTGAGTGAGGGTCACTCTCTGTCTCGGTAGTGCAGCCTCTGGGAAGGTGCGGGGTGAGTGAGGGTCACTCTCTGTCTCGGACGGTAGTGCAGCCTCTGGGAAGGTGCGGGGTGAGTGAGGGTCACTCTCTGTCTCGGTAGTGCAGCCTCTGGGAAGGTGCGGAGTGAGTGAGGGTCACTCTCTGTCTCGGTAGTGCGGCCTCTGGGAAGGTGTGGAGTGAGTGAATGTCACTCTCTGTCTCGGTAGTGCAGCCTCTGGGAAGGTGCGGAGTGAGTGAGGGTCACTCTCTGTCTCGGTAGTGCAGCCTCTGGGAAGGTGCGGAGTGAGTGAGGGTCACTCTCTGTCTCGGTAGTGCAGCCTCTGGGAAGGTGCGGAGTGAGTGAGGGTCACTCTCTGTCTCGGTAGAGCCTCTGGGAAGGTGCGGGGTGAGTGAGGGTCACTCTCTGTCTCGGTAGAGCTTCTGGGAAGGTGCGGGGTGAGTGAGGGTCACTCTCTGTCTCGGACGGTAGTGCAGCCTCTGGGAAGGTGCGGAGTGAGTGAGGGTCACTCTCTCTCGGACGGTAGTGCAGCCTCTGGGAAGGTGCGGGGTGAGTGAGGGTCACTCTCTGTCTCGGTAGTGCAGCCTCTGGGAAGGTGCGGAGTGAGTGAGGGTCACTCTCTGTCTCGGTAGTGCAGCCTCTGGGAAGGTGCGGAGTTAGGGAGGGTCACTCTGTCTCGTGTCATGGGAATATCACTTTTCAGAAATGTTTGTCTGCAGTGATGTCAGAGTGTGGGTGGAGCTGAGCTCTGGCTCTGCTTTTTAGTTTCGCTTTGAGGAAAGGTTCGGGTGTGTCTGTGTTTTTTATTTTTGTTTTGTTGTTGGAGCTGAAGCCAGCCAAAGAAGGTGTAATGTTGATCTCTCTGCAATCTAAAGACTATCTCTCGGTCATTTTGTGAATTCAGAGTGATACCTGCTCTGTTGTGCTTCTGTAAAAAGAGTTTTTGTCTTATGGATGTTAAAAGGAAAGCTTAAAGGATTACTTAGTGTTGTATTCTTTGGGGGTTGTATTTGAATTGATGGTTGCTAAGGTGCTCACAATGTTTTAAAAAGGTTAACTGAGTTCATAGAATAAACATTGTTTAGCTTTTTAAAAAAAATACATTGAGATTTCTGCTGTACCGGGGACCTCTGGTGACGGAGGGCGGGAGGCAGCCGCACAAAGGAGGGCTCCCGTTCGGGAACAGCATTTTCGGGGCTTTAAGCCCGGCCCCAGGGTCTACGGAGGCAGTGAAGGCACGGTAAAGAAAAATGTCGAGGGTGAGCAAAAAAACGGCCGTAAAAAAAACAGCTGAAGGTCACCACGGGGTCCCCAAGGAAAATGGAGGCTGGAGCACCAGGGGAGGCCGCATTGCTTACGGCTGAAGAAATAACTGAGGTGATGGCTGCGGAATTCGAGAGGCCGTTGACAAAATACATGGAGACGGTGAGGAAGGAGATGAGGGAGGCTTTGAGTGTGCTGGTGGAGGAGGCGGTTTCCCCGGGGAGGACGGAGGTGGCGAGCGCAGTGGCGGAGGTGCGGGAGCAAGGGGAGGCGCTGAAGGAAGTGGCGGAGACGGTATTGCAGCACGGTGATCAACTTGCCTCGATGGGGAAGAAGATGCGGAAGGTGATGGACACTAACAAGGATCTGCGAGGAAAAATGGAAGACCTGGAAAACCGATCCAGGCGACAGAATTTGAGGATTGTGGGGCTGCCCGAAGGAGCTGAGGGACCGAGGCCGACTGAGTATTTTGCCGCGATGCTGGTGAAACTATTGGGGGAGAGGGAGCATCCCTCCCGATATGAACTGGATCGGGCTCATCGGTCGTGGAGGCCTGTACCAAAGGCGAGTGAGCCGCCAAGGGCAGTGACTCTGTGATTCCGTAGGTACAGGGTGAAGGAGAAGGTCCTGAGCTGGGCCAAGCAGAAGCGGGTGGTGCAGTGGGCTGGAGCTGGTGTACGTGTATACCAGGACGTTACGGTGGAGCTGGCAAGGAGGCGGGCTGCCTTCAACCGGGTGAAGAGGGCACTGTACATTAGCAAGGTGCGGTGCGGCATTGTATATCCAGCGAAGCTGAGGGTGACTTACAAGCTCAGGGACTTTTATTTTGGAACGGCGGAAGCAGCGGAGGAGTTTGCGAAGGCAGAAGGACTGTGGCAGAACTGACAAATTGAGGAATGGCCATGTGCCGATGTAACCTCATGACTGTATTTTCTTATTTTTTGTTTCACTGCGGGCGGGTGTAGGGGCTAAAGGAGCCAATGTGGTATATATTTGGACAAGGGAAGGGACGGGACTTTCACTTGAAACGAGGGCTCTTTGGGGTGTAGGTGGATATGTGGGGTTTGTGTGCTAAAAGGGGATTTCTGGGCTTTCCTGGGGCCGGACAAGGGGGAAAGGGACCCGGGCTGGGGCCTCCACGCTGGCTGGTTTAAGCGGGCCAGTGAACGGGAGTGAGGTGGGGGGAGGGGCTGCGGCCATCGGAGCCTGTCAGAACAGGGTCCGAGTGGTCTAGCCGGGGTGGAAAGTTGTGGGGAAGGAACCGAGGTTGGGAAAAGGAGTTTTACAGGAGGCAGTGGACGGGAGGAGTTGGAGAGGGGGGGGGGGGGGTTTACAACTCTTGGGTATCATGTACGGTACTCTGTCAGAGGTTGGACGGCGTTGAGTGTGGGTGGGGGGGGGAGTGGACTCTTAAGTTAATATTGACCATGGGCGGTCCCGGACTCCTTTTTCTTTATCTCCTTTGTTTTTTGTTGCCACCGTGGGAGGGTTTGTTTTATTGGATGCATATATTGACAGGTGGGCTGTTGTTTGGGGTGGCGGGAGGATGGGATCGTTGTTGTTGTTAAGGGGATTGATTTTGTATTTGTTACCGTTTACTGTCTGTGGGTGGGGTGTAAATCTTGAAGGAAAATGGAGAATAAAAACATTTATAAAAAAAAAAGATTTCCTCTGTACCACACCTGTAGAGTGGGCCGTGTGCTCCCCATTCCACAATCTAGTAAAAGTTGTGGGTCAGGTGATCTCCGTGATACACTTTGGAGTTCTCTAAACCCTGGCCCATAACACTCGGTAGTGCAGCCTCTGGGAAGGTGCGGAGTGAGTGAGGGTCACTCTCTGTCTCGGTAGTGCAGCCTCTGGGAAGGTGCGGAGTGAGTGAGGGTCACTCTCTGTCTCGGACGGTAGTGCAGCCTCCGGGAAGGTGCGGAGTGAGTGAGGGTCACTCTCTGTCTCGGTAGTGCAGCCTCTGGGAAGGTGCGGAGTGAGTGAGGGTCACTCTCTGTCTCGGACGGTAGTGCAGACTCTGGGAGGGTGCGGAGTGAGTGAGGGTCACTCTCTGTCTCGGATGGTAGTGCAGCCTCTGGGAAGGTGCGGGGTGAGTAAGGGTCACTCTCTGTCTCGGTAGTGCAGCCTCTGGGAAGGTGCGGAGTGAGTGAGGGTCACTCTCTGTCTCGGACGGTAGTGCAGCCTCCGGGAAGGTGCGGAGTGAGTGAGGGTCACTCTCTGTCTCGGTAGTGCAGACTCTGGGAGGGTGCGGAGTGAGTGAGGGTCACTCTCTGTCTCGGATGGTAGTGCAGCCTCTGGGAAGGTGCGGGGTGAGTGAGGGTCACTCTCTGTCTCGGTAGTGCAGCCTCTGGGAAGGTGCGGAGTGAGTGAGGGTCACTCTCTGTCTCGGACGGTAGTGCAGCCTCTGGGAAGGTGCGGAGTGAGTGAGGGTCACTCTCTGTCTCGGACGGTAGTGCAGCCTCTGGGAAGGTGCGGAGTGAGTGAGGGTCACTCTCTACCTCGGACGGTAGTGCAGCCTCTGGGAAGGTGCGGAGTGAGTGAGGGTCACTCTCTGTCTCGGACGGTAGTGCAGCCTCTGGGAAGGTGCGGAGTGAGTGAGGGTCACTCTCTACCTCGGACGGTAGTGCAGCCTCTGGGAAGGTGCGGAGTGAGTGAGGGTCACTCTCTCTCTCGGTAGTGCAGCCTCTGGGAAGGTGCGGAGTGAGTGAGGGTCACTCTCTGTCTCGGTAGTGCAGCCTCTGGGGAGGTGCGGAGTGAGTGAGGGTCACTCTCTGTCTCGGACGGTAGTGCAGCCTCTGGGAAGGTGCGGAGTGAGTGAGGGTCACTCTCTGTCTCGGACGGTAGTGCAGACTCTGGGAATGTGCGGGGTGAGTGAGGGTCACTCCCTGTCTCGGTAGTGCAGCCTCTGGGAAGGTGCGGAGTGAGTGAGGGTCACTCTCTGTCTCGGACGGTAGTGCAGCCTCTGGGAAGGTGCGGAGTGAGTGAGGGTCACTCTCTGTCTCGGTAGTGCAGCCTCTGGGAAGGTGCGGAGTGAGTGAGGGTCACTCTCTGTCTCGGTAGTGCAGCCTCTGGGAAGGTGCGGGGTGAGTGAGGGTCACTCCCTGTCTCGGTAGTGCAGCCTCTGGGAAGGTGCGGAGTGAGTGAGGGTCACTCTCTGTCTCGGTAGTGCAGCCTCTGGGAAGGTGCGGGGTGAGTGAGGGTCACTCTCTGTCTCGGTAGTGCAGCCTCTGGGAAGGTGCGGAGTGAGTGAGGGTCACTCTCTGTCTCGGTAGTGCAGCCTCTGGGAAGGTGCGGAGTGAGTGAGGGTCACTCTCTGTCTCGGTAGTGCAGCCTCTGGGAAGGTGCGGGGTGAGTGAGGGTCACTCTCTGTCTCGGTAGTGCAGCCTCTGGGAAGGTGCGCGGTGAGTGAGGGTCACTCTCTGTCTCGGTAGAGCCTCTGGGAAGGTGCGGAGTGAGTGAGGGTCACTCTCTGTCTCGGTAGTGCAGCCTCTGGGAAGGTGCGGAGTGAGTGAGGGTCACTCTCTGTCTCGGACGGTAGTGCAGCCTCTGGGAAGGTGCGGAGTGAGTGAGGGTCACTCTCTGTCTCGGACGGTAGTGCAGCCTCTGGGAAGGTGCGGAGTGAGTGAGGGTCACTCTCTGTCTCGGTAGTGCAGCCTCTGGGAAGGTGCGGAGTGAGTGAGGGCTCACTCTCTGTCTCGATAGTGCAGCCTCTGGGAAGGTGCGGAGTGAGTGAGGGTCACTCTCTGTCTCGGTAGTGCAGCCTCTGGGAAGGTGCGGAGTGAGTGAGGGTCACTCTCTGTCTCGGACGGTAGTGCAGCCTCTGGGAAGGTGCGGAGTGAGTAAGGGTCACTCTCTGTCTCGGTAGTGCAGCCTCTGGGAAGGTGCGGGGTGAGTGAGGGTCACTCTCTGTCTCGGACGGTAGTGCAGCCTCTGGGAAGGTGCGGAGTGAGTGAGGGTCACTCTCTGTCTCGGTAGTGCAGCCTCTGGGAAGGTGCGGAGTGAGTGAGGGTCACTCTCTGTCTCGGTAGTGCAGCCTCTGGGAAGGTGCGGAGTGAGTGAGGGTCACTCTCTGTCTCGGACGGTAGTGCAGCCTCTGGGAAGGTGCGGGGTGAGTGAGGGTCACTCTCTGTCTCGGTAGTGCAGCCTCTGGGAAGGTGCGGAGTGAGTGAGGGTCACTCTCTGTCTCGGTAGTGCAGCCTCTGGGAAGGTGCGGGGTGAGTAAGGGTCACTCTCTGTCTCGGTAGTGCAGCCTCTGGGAAGGTGCGGGGTGAGTGAGGGTCACTCTCTGTCTCGGACGGTAGTGCAGCCTCTGGGAAGGTGCGGAGTGAGTAAGGGTCACTCTCTGTCTCGGTAGTGCAGCCTCTGGGAAGGTGCGGGGTGAGTGAGGGTCACTCTCTGTCTCGGACGGTAGTGCAGCCTCTGGGAAGGTGCGGAGTGAGTGAGGGTCACTCTCTGTCTCGGTAGTGCAGCCTCTGGGAAGGTGCGGAGTGAGTGAGGGTCACTCTCTGTCTCGGACGGTAGTGCAGCCTCTGGGAAGGTGCGGGGTGAGTGAGGGTCACTCTCTGTCTCGGTAGTGCAGCCTCTGGGAAGGTGCGGGGTGAGTGAGGGTCACTCTCTGTCTCGGACGGTAGTGCAGCCTCTGGGAAGGTGCGGAGTGAGTAAGGGTCACTCTCTGTCTCGGTAGTGCAGCCTCTGGGAAGGTGTGGAGTGAGGGAGGGTCACTCTCTGTCTCGGACGGTAGTGCAGCCTCTGGGAAGGTGCGGAGTGAGTGAGGGTCACTCTCTGTCTCGGTAGAGCAGCCTCTGGGAAGGTGCGGGGTGAGTGAGGGTCACTCTCTGTCTCGGACGGTAGTGCAGCCTCTGGGAAGGTGCGGAGTGAGTGAGGGTCACTCTCTGTCTCGGACGGTAGTGCAGACTCTGGGAAGGTGCGGGGTGAGTGAGGGTCACTCTGTCTCGGTAGAGCCTCTGGGAAGGTGCGGAGTGAGTGAGGGTCACTCTCTGTCTCGGACGGTAGTGCAGCCTCTGGGAAGGTGCGGGGTGAGTGAGGGTCACTCTCTGTCTCGGACGGTAGTGCAGCCTCTGGGAAGGTGCGGAGTGAGTGAGGGTCACTCTCTGTCTTGGACGGTAGTGCAGCCTCTGGGAAGGTGCGGATTGAGTGAGGGTCACTCTCTGTCTCGGACGGTAGTGCAGCCTCTGGGAAGGTGCGGAGTGAGTGAGGGTCACTCTCTGTCTCGGACGGTAGTGCAGCCTCTGGGAAGGTGCGGGGTGAGTGAGGGTCACTCTCTGTCTCGGACGGTAGTGCAGCCTCTGGGAGGGTGCGGGGTGAGTGAGGGTCACTCTCTGTCTCGGACGGTAGTGCAGCCTCTGGGAAGGTGCGGGGTGAGTGAGGGTCACTCCCTGTCTCGGTAGTGCAGCCTCTGGGAAGGTGCGGGGTGAGTGAGGGTCACTCTCTGTCTCGGTAGTGCAGCCTCTGGGAAGGTGCGGAGTGAGTGAGGGTCACTCTCTGTCTCGGACGGTAGTGCAGCCTCTGGGAAGGTGCGGAGTGAGTGAGGGTCACTCTCTGTCTCGGTAGTGCAGCCTCTGGGAAGGTGCGGAGTGAGTGAGGGTCACTCTCTGTCTCGGTAGTGCAGCCTCTGGGAAGGTGCGGAGTGAGTGAGGGTCACTCTCTGTCTCGGTAGAGCCTCTGGGAAGGTGCGGGGTGAGTGAGGGTCACTCTCTGTCTCGGACGGTAGTGCAGCCTCTGGGAAGGTGCGGAGTGAGTGAGGGTCACTCTCTGTCTCGGACGGTAGTGCAGCCTCTGGGAAGGTGCGGAGTGAGTGAGGGTCACTCTCTGTCTCGGTAGTGCAGCCTCTGGGAAGGTGCGGGGTGAGTGAGGGTCACTCTCTGTCTCGGACGGTAGTGCAGCCTCTGGGAAGGTGCGGGGTGAGTGAGGGTCACTCTCTGTCTCGGTAGTGCAGCCTCTGGGAAGGTGCGGGGTGAGTGAGGGTCACTCTCTGTCTCGGTAGTGCAGCCTCTGGGAGGGTGCGGAGTGAGTGAGGGTCACTCTCTGTCTCGGTAGTGCAGCCTCTGGGAAGGTGCGGAGTGAGTGAGGGTCACTCTCTGTCTCGGACGGTAGTGCAGCCTCTGGGAAGGTGCGGAGTGAGTGTGGGTCACTCTCTGTCTCGGTAGTGCAGCCTCTGGGAAGGTGCAGAGTGAGTGAGGGTCACTCTCTGTCTCGGTAGTGCAGCCTCTGGGAAGGTGCGGAGTGAGTGAGGGTCACTCTCTGTCTCGGACGGTAGTGCAGCCTCTGGGAAGGTGCGGAGTGAGTGAGGGTCACTCTCTATCTCGGACGGTAGTGCAGCCTCTGGGAAGGTGCGGAGTGAGTGAGGGTCACTCTCTGTCTCGGTAGTGCAGCCTCTGGGAAGGTGCGGGGTGAGGGAGGGTCACTCTCTGTCTCGGACGGTAGTGCAGCCTCTGGGAAGGTGCGGGGTGAGTGAGGGTCACTCTCTGTCTCGGTAGTGCAGCCTCTGGGAAGGTGCGGAGTGAGTGAGGGTCACTCTCTATCTCGGACGGTAGTGCAGCCTCTGGGAAGGTGCGGAGTGAGTGAGGGTCACTCTCTGTCTCGGTAGTGCAGCCTCTGGGAAGGTGCGGAGTGAGTGAGGGTCACTCTCTGTCTCGGTAGTGCAGCCTCTGGGAAGGTGCGGGGTGAGTGAGGGTCACTCTCTGTCTCGGACGGTAGTGCAGCCTCTGGGAAGGTGCGGAGTGAGTGAGGGTCACTCTCTGTCTCGGACGGTAGTGCAGCCTCTGTGAAGGTGCGGAGTGAGTGAGGGTCACTCTCTGTCTCGGTAGTGCAGCCTCTGGGAAGGTGCGGAGTGAGTGAGGGTCACTCTCTGTCTCGGACGGTAGTGCAGCCTCTGGGAAGGTGCGGAGTGAGTGAGGGTCACTCTCTGTCTCGGACGGTAGTGCAGCCTCTGGGAAGGTGCGGAGTGAGTGAGGGTCACTCTCTGTCTCGGTAGTGCAGCCTCTGGGAAGGTGCGGAGTGAGTGAGGGTCACTCTCTGTCTCGATAGTGCAGCCTCTGGGAAGGTGCGGAGTGAGTGAGGGTCACTCTCTGTCTCGGTAGTGCAGCCTCTGGGAAGGTGCGGAGTGAGTGAGGGTCACTCTCTGTCTCGGACGGTAGTGCAGCCTCTGGGAAGGTGCGGAGTGAGTAAGGGTCACTCTCTGTCTCGGTAGTGCAGCCTCTGGGAAGGTGCGGGGTGAGTGAGGGTCACTCTCTGTCTCGGACGGTAGTGCAGCCTCTGGGAAGGTGCGGAGTGAGTGAGGGTCACTCTCTGTCTCGGTAGTGCAGCCTCTGGGAAGGTGCGGAGTGAGTGAGGGTCACTCTCTGTCTCGGTAGTGCAGCCTCTGGGAAGGTGCGGAGTGAGTGAGGGTCACTCTCTGTCTCGGACGGTAGTGCAGCCTCTGGGAAGGTGCGGGGTGAGTGAGGGTCACTCTCTGTCTCGGTAGTGCAGCCTCTGGGAAGGTGCGGAGTGAGTGAGGGTCACTCTCTGTCTCGGTAGTGCAGCCTCTGGGAAGGTGCGGGGTGAGTAAGGGTCACTCTCTGTCTCGGTAGTGCAGCCTCTGGGAAGGTGCGGGGTGAGTGAGGGTCACTCTCTGTCTCGGACGGTAGTGCAGCCTCTGGGAAGGTGCGGAGTGAGTGAGGGTCACTCTCTGTCTCGGTAGTGCAGCCTCTGGGAAGGTGCGGAGTGAGTGAGGGTCACTCTCTGTCTCGGACGGTAGTGCAGCCTCTGGGAAGGTGCGGGTGAGTGAGGGTCACTCTCTGTCTCGGTAGTGCAGCCTCTGGGAAGGTGCGGGGTGAGTGAGGGTCACTCTCTGTCTCGGACGGTAGTGCAGCCTCTGGGAAGGTGCGGAGTGAGTAAGGGTCACTCTCTGTCTCGGTAGTGCAGCCTCTGGGAAGGTGTGGAGTGAGGGAGGGTCACTCTCTGTCTCGGACGGTAGTGCAGCCTCTGGGAAGGTGCGGAGTGAGTGAGGGTCACTCTCTGTCTCGGTAGAGCAGCCTCTGGGAAGGTGCGGGGTGAGTGAGGGTCACTCTCTGTCTCGGACGGTAGTGCAGCCTCTGGGAAGGTGCGGAGTGAGTGAGGGTCACTCTCTGTCTCGGACGGTAGTGCAGACTCTGGGAAGGTGCGGGGTGAGTGAGGGTCACTCTGTCTCGGTAGAGCCTCTGGGAAGGTGCGGAGTGAGTGAGGGTCACTCTCTGTCTCGGACGGTAGTGCAGCCTCTGGGAAGGTGCGGGGTGAGTGAGGGTCACTCTCTGTCTCGGACGGTAGTGCAGCCTCTGGGAAGGTGCGGAGTGAGTGAGGGTCACTCTCTGTCTTGGACGGTAGTGCAGCCTCTGGGAAGGTGCGGATTGAGTGAGGGTCACTCTCTGTCTCGGACGGTAGTGCAGCCTCTGGGAAGGTGCGGAGTGAGTGAGGGTCACTCTCTGTCTCGGACGGTAGTGCAGCCTCTGGGAAGGTGCGGGGTGAGTGAGGGTCACTCTCTGTCTCGGACGGTAGTGCAGCCTCTGGGAGGGTGCGGGGTGAGTGAGGGTCACTCTCTGTCTCGGTAGTGCAGCCTCTGGGAAGGTGCGGAGTGAGTGAGGGTCACTCTCTGTCTCGGACGGTAG
>NC_092730.1:4181858-4256258 GCF_047496885.1 Scyliorhinus torazame | reverse complement strand
TCTCCCCGCTCGCCGTGGGAGCGAGTGCCACGTTCTCCCCGCTCGCCGTGGGAGCGAGTGCCACGTTCTCCCCGCTCCCCGTGGGAGCGAGTCCCACATTCTCCCCGTGGGAGCAAGTCCCACATTCTCCCCGCTCCCCCTTGGGAGCGAGTCCACATTCTCCCCGCTCGCCGTGGGAGCGAGTCCCACATTCTCCCCGATTCTCCCCGCTCGCCGTGGGAGCGAGTGCCACGTTCTCCCCGCTCCCCGTGGGAGCGAGTCCCACATACTCCCCGTGGGAGCGAGTCCCACATTCTCCCCGCTCCCCTTGGGAGCGAGTCCCACGTTCTCCCCACTCGCCGTGGGAGCGAGTGCCACGTTCTCCCCGCTCGCCGTGGGAGCGAGTGCCACGTTCTCCCCGCTCGCCGTGGGAGCGAGTGCCACGTTCTCCCCGCTCGCCGTGGGAGCGAGTGCCAGTTCTCCCGCTCGCCGGGGGCGAGTGCCACGTTCTCCCCGCTCGCTGTGGGAGCGAGTGCCACGTTCTCCCCGCTCCCCGTGGGAGCGAGTCCCACATTCTCCCCGTGGGAGCGAGTCCCACATTCTCCCCGTGGGAGCGAGTCCCACATTCTCCCCGTGGGAGCGAGTCCCACATTCTCCCCGCTCCCCTTGGGAGCGAGTGCCACATTCTCCCCACTCCCCGTGGGAGCGAGTCCCACATTCTCCCCACTCCCCGTGGGAGCGAGTCCCACATTCTCCCCGTGGGAGCGAGTCCCACATTCTCCCCGTGGGAGCGAGTCCCACATTCTCCCCGTGGGAGCGAGTCCCACATTCTCCCCCGCTCCCCTTGGGAGCGAGTGCCACGTTCTCCCCACTCGCCGTGGAGCGAGTGCCACGTTCGCCCCACTCGCCGTGGGAGCGAGTGCCACATTCTCCCCACTCCCCGTGGGAGCGAGTGCCACATTCTCCCCACTCCCCGTGGGAGCGAGTGCCACATTCGCCCCACTCGCCGTGGGAGCGAGTGCCACGATCTCCCCACTCGCCGTGGGAGCGAGTGCCACGTTCTCCCCACTCCCCGTGGGAGCGAGTGCCACGTTCTCCCCACTCCCCGTGGGAGCGAGTGCCACGTTCTCCCCACTCCCCGTGGGAGCGAGTGCCACGTTCTCCCCGCTCCCCGTGGGAGCGAGTCCCACATTCTCCCCGTGGGAGCAAGTCCCACATTCTCCCCGCTCCCCTTGGGAGCGAGTCCCACATTCTCCCCGCTCGCCGTGGGAGCGAGTCCCACATTCTCCCCGCTCGCCGTGGGAGCGAGTGCCACGTTCTCCCCGCTCCCCGTGGGAGCGAGTCCCACATACTCCCCGTGGGAGCGAGTCCCACATTCTCCCCGCTCCCCTTGGGAGCGAGTCCCACGTTCTCCCCGCTCGCCGTGGGAGCGAGTGCCACGTTCTCCCCGCTCGCCGTGGGAGCGAGTGCCACGTTCTCCCCGCTCGCCGTGGGAGCGAGTGCCACGTTCTCCCCGCTCGCTGTGGGAGCGAGTGCCACGTTCTCCCCGCTCGCCGTGGGAGCGAGTCCCACATTCTCCCCACTCGCCGTGGGAGCGAGTGCCACGTTCTCCCCGCTCGCCGTGGGAGCGAGTGCCACGTTCTCCCCGCTCGCCGTGGGAGCGAGTGCCACGTTCTCCCCGCTCGCTGTGGGAGCGAGTGCCACGTTCTCCCCGCTCGCTGTGGGAGCGAGTGCCACATTCTCCCCGCTCCCCGTGGGAGCGAGTCCCACATTCTCCCCGCTCGCCGTGGGAGCGAGTCCCACATTCTCCCCGTGGGAGCGAGTCCCACATTCTCCCCGCTCCCCTTGGGAGCGAGTGCCACATTCTCCCCACTCCCCGTGGGAGCGAGTGCCACATTCTCCCCGCTCGCCGTGGGAGCGGAGTGCCACGATCTCCCCACTCGCCGTGGGAGCGAGTGCCACGTTCTCCCCACTCCCCGTGGGAGCGAGTGCCACGTTCTCCCCACTCGCCGTGGGAGCGAGTGCCACATTCTCCCCACTCGCCGTGGGAGCGAGTGTCACGTTCTCCCCACTCGCCGTGGGAGCGAGTGCCACGATCTCCCCACTCGCCGTGGGAGCGAGTGCCACGTTCTCCCCACTCCCCGTGGGAGCGAGTGCCACGTTCTCCCCACTCGCCGTGGGAGCGAGTGCCACATTCTCCCCACTCGCCGTGGGAGCGAGTGTCACGTTCTCCCCACTCGCCGTGGGAGCGAGTGTCACGTTCTCCCCACTCGCCGTGGGAGCGAGTGTCACGTTCTCCCCACTCGCCGTGGGAGCGAGTGTCACGTTCTCCCCACTCGCCGTGGGAGCGAGTGCCACGTTCTCCCCACTCGCCGTGGGAGCGAGTCCCACTTTCTCCCCACTCGCCGTGGGAGCGAGTGCCACGTTCTCCCCGCTCGCGGTGGGAGCGAGTGCCCACCTTCTCCCCACTCGCCGTGGGAGCGAGTGCCACCTTCTCCCCACTCGCCGTGGGAGCGAGTGCCACCTTCTCCCCACTCGCCGTGGGAGCGAGTGCCACGTTCTCCCCACTCGCCGTGGGAGCGAGTGCCACGTTCTCCCCACTCGCCGTGGGAGCGAGTGCCACGTTCTCCCCACTCGCCGTGGGAGCGAGTGCCACGTTCTCCCCACTCGCCGTGGAGCGAGTGCCACGTTCTCCCCGCTCCCCGTGGGAGCGAGTGCCACGTTCTCCCCGCTCCCCGTGGGAGCGAGTCCCACGCTCTCCCCCACTCCCTGTGGGAGCGAGTGCCACGTTCTCCCCGCTCGCCGTGGGTGCGAGTGCCACGTTCTCCCCGCTCGCCGTGGGAGCGAGTGCCACGTTCTCCCCGCTCGCCGTGGGTGCGAGTGCCACGTTCTCCCCGCTCGCCGTGGGAGCGAGTGCCACGTTCTCCCCGCTCCCCGTGGGAGCGAGTCCCACGCTCTCCCCCACTCCCCGTGGGTGCGAGTGCCACATTCTCCCCACCTCCCCGTGGGAGCGAGTCCCACATTCTCCCCACTCCCCGTGGGAGCGAGTCCCACATTCTCCCCACTCCCCGTGGGAGCGAGTCCCACATTCTCCCCGCTCGCCGTGGGAGCGAGTGCCACGTTCTCCCCGCTCGCCGTGGGAGCGAGTGCCACGTTCTCCCCCGCTCGCCGTGGGAGCGAGTGCCACGTTCTCCCCGCTCGCCGTGGGAGCGAGTGCCACGTTCTCCCCGCTCGCCGTGGGAGCGAGTGCCACGTTCTCCCCGCTCGCCGTGGGAGCGAGTGCCACGTTCTCCCCGCTCGCCGTGGGAGCGAGTGCCACGTTCTCCCCGCTCGCCGTGGGAGCGAGTGCCACGTTCTCCCCGCTCGCCGTGGGAGTGAGTGCCACATTCTCCCCGTGGGAGCGAGTCCCACGTTCTCCCCACTCCCCGTGGGAGCGAGTCCCACGTTCTCCCCACTCCCCGTGGGAGCGAGTCCCACGTTCTCCCCACTCCCCGTGGGAGCGAATCCCACGTTCTCCCCACTCCCCGTGGGAGCGAGTCCCACGTTCTCCCCACTCCCCGTGGGAGCGAGTCCCACATTCTCCCCACTTCCTGTGGGGAGCGTGTCCCACATTCACTGGCATGAGGTAAGACACTGATAAACCAGTTGGTCAGGATTAACACCAGTTAATTGCGCATAGGTGTGTAAGATCCGCTGAGAGTGAGGAGTGGAATTGAAACGACCGGTTGTGTGTGTACCAGCCGATGTGGCAATGATGACGAATTCCCGAACCCCCTCCGGTTGTCCCTGAGTCCGCTCCAGCTTTTGGTGGCTACGCCAATGCCTTCTGCCGACAGCAATTAACAGAGTGCAGGAGAAGCAGAGCAGTCTCGCAACACCTGAATGACATAACAGCACATTCTGTTAACCAGCTGTCTCTGCAAAGCTCCCTTGGCAACACGGGTTAGTCTGCTGTAGTTGCGTCTCATTGTGGATGTAGGTGCTACAGGTGGCTCAATCCCCAAATGTAGGTATGGCCAGGGCAGCGGTGTCTCTCTCTCTGTACGTTATCCCTCGGTCCCCCCACTTCTCTGTCTTATCAGCCTGTGTTTCCTCTTCAGTGGACAAAGTATTCAGCCGTGATTCTTGTTGAATCCTTGTTCACAGGAAGATGCTGTTCAGCCCATCGTACTCGCCTGTTGGCAGAGATTCAAACCGCCTTTCCGCCCTGATCACACGGAGCTTTTTGGAGGGAGGGTGCTCGGCACATCAGCCATTTGGATCTGTTATTTTGTACTCCTGTCACAGACGGCCAGGGTAGATTATCGACCGGTTTGTTACCGCTCTGCTGGTCTGCCCTGGACCGGTTAGTGTCCCTGTGGTGAACTGGTTATTAATCTGACCTGGATGTTCCCAATGCATGTCTTGTCTACCCTGGTGGTTTAATGGACTTATCCAGTGATTGGCTCAGCGGAGAAGAGGCAGAAAGTCTCTGGTCTGATTTCTCGATCTGTATCCTCCAGTGGTTAGGGGGCTTGGGGCGGTGGGTGGGGAGGGAGGGAATGGGAAGGGTGCTTAAACGCCTCATGGGCGACAGTTATTAGGAAGGGGAAAATTGGGTGATTCTCGTCATTGCTGTCACTTTGTGTGGTCTTGGACGCTGACCTTCAATGAAGGGGGGGGGGGGGGGGTCCGTGCGTGCGCGCGCTCGAGTGTGTATGCTGCTCATCGTGTCCAAAGATGTGCAGGTTAGATGGGGCTAGGTAGGGTGCTCTTACAGAGGGTGAGTACCGACTCGATGGACAGAATGGCGGCCTCCTGCACTGCAGGAATGCTGTGGTTCTACGGGCTGGAAAGTTTTGGGAAGAGTCGGAGGGCACCAATTGCACAGCAGTAACTCTGCTCCATGCAGGGACAGCACAGTCATCTAACTGGAGAACCCCTCTCGCAGAACCAGTTACACATCAGCACAGGAGGAGACCTGTTCCGCCAGTTAATTCGATGATGATTGTTGTGTTCCTGGCAGCCTTTGCTGAGCTGGGAAGGCATGGGGCTAATGGAGTTGGCAGTATCCTCTCTTTTACTTCTTTACTCTTGCCAGTTCCGTTTGCAGACTGTGAAATCTCCATTCCCCCCCCCCCCCCCCCCCCCCCCACCCCCTCCCCCCAACCGGGGCGCAGAGCCGCCACACACTCTTACTCTCCCTCCGACGAATGTTTTAATTGATAGTCCCTGGCGGGTAATAATTAACCTGTTCTCGTTGTCACCCTTCTTCCTTTTGTGTGACGAACCTTGTCCAAGAGGGCAGGTTCCAGGCAGGCAGCTCCCTGTGAGCACGGTGTGCGAGGTACCAGCGCTAATTAATCAGGCTGACTTTGGGACCTGCTTTGTAGCACGGCAATGTCTGGTGGATCTGTCTTGTTGATGGTGAGTCAGGGAGATGTGCGAATGGGGTTGGAGGACAGTAAATGTTGAGTGGTGGAATGTTTTTGGAATGAAGTCGATCCAATTTAAAAAAAAAAAATTAACCACTCGGAAGGCAGTAGTGATGTATTTTTAATCTTTCACCAAATCAGATACCTTCAGTTTTAAAATGCGACATTGCCAGTGGATAATGCTGTCGCATTGCTTAAAGTAAATGGGAACCTTAGGGTGGGGTGTTGATGTCGGACTGTGGGTCGGCCAATTGCGAGTTTACGATACTCTGGCGCCGCTGTCGGTTTGATATTTTGTCCTGCTCGAGACATTGTGAATGATTCACTTTTCAGCGTGGTACCAAACTTGATGGAGCCAAGGAGGATGGACACCACTCTCACGAGATGCACTCTCGCACTCCCTCAGTGTTGGATTATATGCTCAGGTCTGTGGTAGGCTCGATGCGTAACCCTCGTGGGCCAGAGTGCTACCAGATGACTCGGATTTTGGTCCGCCTGCGTTTGTTGAGTAGTCAGGGTGCACGCACCGTCAGAGGTGATGGCCTTCAGTGAGATGTTAAGCTGCTTGCTCAGGAGGGAGTATTTAAAAAAAATAATAAGTTTAGAGTACCCAATTAATTTTTATCCAATTAAGGGGCAATTTAGCGTGGCCAATCCACCTAGCCTGCACATCTTTGGGTTGTGGGGGTGAGACCCACACAGACACTGGGAGAATGTGCAAACTCCACACGGATAGTGACCCAGAGCCGGGATCGAACCTGGGTCCTCAGCACCATTGCTGAGGAGGGTGTAAAAGATCTTGTGGCACCACTTTGAAGAGGAAGAGTTCTTCCCGGTTTCCTGGGAGCAATGTTGATCCTTCAACCAGCATCACAAAATCAGATGGTAGGGGGCGGGGGGTGGCACGGTGGGCAGTGGTTGGCACTGCTGCCTCACGGGGAGGCACGGTGTGGCAGTGGTTGGCACTGCTGCCTCACGGGGAGGCATGGTGGGGCAGTGGTTAGCACTGCTGCCTCACAGGGGAGGCACGGTGGGGCAGTGGTTAGCACTGATGCCTCACAGGGGAGGCACGGTGGGGCAGTGGTTAGCACTGCTGCCTCACGGGGAGGCACGGTGTGGCAGTGGTTAGCACTGATGCCTCACGGGGAGGCACGGTGGAGCAGTGGTTAGCACTGCTGCCTCACGGGGAGGCACGGTGGGGCAGTGCTTGGCACTGCTGCCTCATGGGGAAGGCACAGTGCGGCAGTGGTTAGCACTGCTGCCTCATGGGGAAGGCACAGTGCGGCAGTGGTTAGCACTGCTGCCTCACGGGGAGGCACGGTGGGGCAGTGCTTGGCACTGCTGCCTCATGGGGGAGGCACGGTGGGGCAGTGCTTGGCACTGATGCCTCACGGGGGAGGCACGGTGGGGCAGTGCTTGGCACTGCTGCCTCATGGGGGAGGCACGGTGGGGCAGTGCTTGGCACTGATGCCTCACGGGGGAGGCACGGTGGGGCAGTGCTTGGCACTGCTGCCTCACAGGGGAGGCACAGTGCGGCAGTGGTTAGCACTGCTGCCTCATGGGGGAGGCACGGTGGGGCAGTGCTTGGCACTGCTGCCTCACGGGGAGGCACGGTGGGGCAGTGCTTGGCACTGCTGCCTCACGGGAGGCACGGTGGGGCAGTGGTTAGCACTGCTGCCTCACGGGGAAGGCACGGTGTGGCAGTGGTTAGCACTGCTGCCTCACGGGGAAGGCACGGTGTGGCAGTGGTTAGCACTGCTGCCTCACGGGGAGGCACGGTGTGGCAGTGGTTAGCACTGCTGCCTCACGGGGAGGCACGGTGGGGCAGTGGTTAGCGCTGCTGCCTTACTGGGAGGCACGGTGGGGCAGTGGTTAGCACTGCTGCCTCACGGGGAGGCACGGTGTGGCAGTGGTTAGCGCTGCTGCCTCACGGGGAGGCACGGTGTGGCAGTGGTTAGCGCTGCTGCCTCACGGGGAGGCACGGTGGGGCAGTGGTTAGCACTGCTGCCTCACGGGGAGGCACGGTGGGGCAGTGCTTGGCACTGCTGCCTCACGGGGAGGCACGGTGGGGCAGTGGTTAGCACTGCTGCCTCACGGGGGAGGCACGGTGGGGCAGTGGTTAGCACTGCTGCCTCACGGGGAGGCATGGTGGGGCAGTGGTTAGCACTGATGCCTCACGGGGAGGCACGGTGGGGCAGTGGTTGGCACTGATGCCTCACGGGGAGGCACGGTGTGGCAGTGGTTAGCACTGCTGCCTCACGGGGAGGCACGGTGGGGCAGTGGTTAGCACTGCTGCCTCACGGGGAGGCACGGTGTGGCAGTGGTTAGCACTGCTGCCTCACGGGGAGGCACGGTGGGGCAGTGGTTAGCACTGCTGCCTCACGGGGAGGCACGGTGGAGCAGTGGTTAGCGCTGCTGCCTCACGGGGAGGCACGGTGGGGCAGTGGTTAGCGCTGCTGCCTCACGGGGAGGCACGGTGGGGCAGTGGTTAGCGCTGCTGCCTCACGGGGAGGCACGGTGGGGCAGTGGTTAGCGCTGCTGCCTCACGGGGAGGCACGGTGGGGCAGTGCTTGGCACTGCTGCCTCACGGGGGAGGCACGATGTGGCAGTGGTTAGCACTGCTGCCTCACGGGGAGGCACGGTGTGGCAGTGGTTAGCACTGCTGCCTCACGGGGGAGGCACGGTGGGGCAGTGCTTGGCACTGCTGCCTCACGGGGAGGCACGGTGCGGCAGTGGTTAGCACTGCTGCCTCACGGGGAGGCACGGTGCGGCAGTGGTTAGCACTGCTGCCTCACGGGGAGGCACGGTGGGGCAGTGGTTAGCACTGCTGCCTCACGTCACCAAGGACCTGTGTTCGATCCTGGTTCACTGTCCGTGTGGAGTTTGCACATTCTCCCCGTGTCTGCGTGGATCTCGCCCCCACGACCCAATGATGTGCAGGGCAGGTGGATTGGCCGCGCTAAATTGCCCCTTAATTGGATAAAATAATCCGATGGCTGGGGTCATTATCATTATTGTGGGATCTTACTGTGCTTAAATTGGCAGCCACGCCTCCCACATTACAACAGTGACTACACTTCAAGAAGTGCTCGATTACTGTGAAGCACTTTGAGCTAGCTGGCAGTAAAGAAAATGTTATACGGTGCAAGTCTCTGTTTTTTATAAAGCATGATTAGCATTGCGAATACTGTCAAAGGTGTGATTGTGCCCCCCTTTAAACTGTCTTACTTAAACAAGTGTGACGCTTGAAGTTTGCACAAGAAATAGCCGTTCGATGTGCTGATTTTATTGAACCAATAATTAACGGATGTGCCGATCCATTGCTTGTGCTGGATTGGGCGCTGCCCAGTTTTATAACGATGGGGAGAACTGTATTAAGATGGAGCTTCCTACAAGGCCAGAAAGTTGCAGTTGTTACGAATAATGACTGGGGTTGCTTGTTTTAATTGTTTTCTCAGTCGCGAGAACAATGTGCCCGTCTTTCTCAGCTGCTGGCCAGAGGCACACCGCGTTTAAACGTTGCTTTTGCATGGGTGACGAAACGTGGCGTCGGGTATAAGCGCATTGTTCAATAATTCAAACTGTTAGAATGCACATCTCGCCTCGCTCGTGAGTTGCCTGGTTGTGCCGAGTTGCAAATGGCAGAAATATACCACCCTGAAATGTGTGAAAGAGAAATCCTGCCAAGTCGCTTGAAGGTCACAAAATGTAATAGTTATGTAAACACAGCTCCGACTAATCTGTGTTTGATGGGTTGTTTTTTTCAGATTGCAATACGCTGTGTTCCAGGCTGCAGCTAGGAAGCATCTAGCCTCTAAAGATTGTTTTAAACCAGCCATCAAGGTTGGCAGTGACATTTAACCACCATGCCTCTCCCTGTGTCGCCCCCTCTGTAGAGTCTGACCGCTCTCCCGGCACTCCCCCAATTCCAGCCTCTTGCACATCCCCGATTCCCTTCACTCCATCACTGGCGGCCCCGCCTTCAACTGCCTCATGCTCTGGAGTTCCCCTCTGCCTCCCTCCCTCCCTCCCTCCTCTCGGTGTGGGATAATGTTTGGCAGTGACTTGGAACATTGAAGGTGCTGTGTAAATTGCAGCCCTCGGTGCTGTACCGACTCTACCAGAATACTGGCAGTTTGGCCGGCCCCTACGAGGGGAGTTCTGGACACTGGCCATTTGCCGATTTGGTTCTTGATTCTAAGCTGTTTGCAACTCCAAGAACAGGCCCTTCGGCCCTCCAAGCCCGATCACGTGTCCTATCCAGACCAGCCGCCTGTATCATTCTATACCCAGTCTGTTCCTGTGTCTATCCAGATAAGTCTTACCGGTCGCTAACGTATCTGCCCCAACCACCTCACTTGGCCGTGCATTCCAGGCCACCACCACCCTCTGTGTAAAAAAGCTTCCCCGCACATCTCCACTGAACCTTTCCCCCCCTCACCTTGAACCTGTGCCCCCTTGTAATTGCCATTTCCGCCCTGGGAAAAAGCCCCCAACTATTTACCCTATCTATACCCCTAATAATTTTATAAACTTGTATCAGGTCGTCCCCTCAGCCTCCGTCTCTCTAGGGAGAACAATCCCAGTTTATTCAATCCCTGCTCATAGCTAATACCCTCCATACCAGGCAGCATCCCATGTAAACCTTTTCTGTATTCTCGTCAAAGCGGTGCGGTGACCAGAATTGCAGAGTGTTCCAAATGTGGCCGGTTTAGCACAGTGGGCTAAACAGCTGGCTTGTAATGCAGAACCAGGCCAGCAGCGCGGGTTCAATTCCCGTACCGGTCTCCCCGAACAGGCACCGGAATGTGGCGACTAGGGGCTTTTTGCAGTAACTTCATTGAAGCCTAACTTGTGCCAATAAGCTATTATTATTATTATAACCAACATTCTATATAATTGTAACAAATTTCAAGCTTTTATACTCGATACCCCGTCCTATGAAGGCAAGCATGCCATGTGAAAATCGCTTATTGTCACAAGTAGGCTTCAAATGAAGTTACTGTGAAATGCCCCTAGTCGCCACATTCCGGCGCCTGTTCGGGGAGGCTGATACGGGAATTGAACCGTGCTGCTGGCCTGCCTTGGTCTGCTTTCAAAGCCAGCGATTTAGCCCTGTGCTAAACCAGCCCGTATGCTTTCTTCATCACCATTTCCACCCGTGCTGCAAATTGAGAATTTAAATTGTCATTATGCAGTGGATGTCGGCAGAGGACAAGGGAAGATTCATGAAGGGCGGGGTGGGCAGTGGGGCCAAGAGAAGAGGAGGAACGTTTGTTGGGAGAAGCTCGTCTTGTGTTTCCTTCTTGGCAGTTAGTTTTCCAGATGCACGACTCGGCAGATTAGCGTCGTCCTGTCCCACCAGGAGTGCAGTCCATTCCGGGTAGCTGGTGGTGAAACCACTGGGCGAGGAAACCAGAGGCTTATACCCAGGTGCTCCGGTTCAGAGTTTTAAAATCACCTTTCACACGATATGGGTGTGGTTAGCTAGGCCAGCCATCGACGGCCCAGCCCGAATTCAGAAGGTGGGGGTGAGCTGCCGCCTTGAACCTCTGCAGTCGCGTGTGGCGTAGGTACACCCACGGCGTAGTTAGGGAGGGACTTCCAGCGTATTGCCCCGGCGACAGTGAAGGAACGGCCGATATATTTCCCAGTCGGGGCGGTGAGTGACTCGGAGGGGAAACTCCAGGTGGTGGGGGGTTTCCCAGGTATCTGCTGCTCTTGTCCTTCTAGATGGTGGAGGTCGTGGGTTTGGAAGGTGCTGCCTGAGGAACCTTGGTGAGTTGCTGCAGTGCATCTTGTAGACGGTGCACACAGCTGTTACTGTGCGTCGGCGGGGGGGGGGGGGTGAATGTTTGTGGAAGGGGGAGCAATCAAGCGGGGCTGCTTTGTCCTGGATGGTGTCGAGCTTCTCGAGGGTTGTTGGAGCTGCGCTCATCCAGGCGAGTGGAGAGTATTCCCTCACACTCCTGACTTGTGCCTTGTGGATGGTGGACAGGCTTTGCGGGGGGGGGGGGGGGGGGGGCGGGGCGCGAGTGGAGAGTATTCCCTCACACTCCTGACTTGTGCCTTGTGGATGGTGGACAGGCTTTGCGGGGGGGGGGGTCAGGAGGCGAGTTACTCTCTGCAGGATTCCCAGCCTCTGACCTGCCCTGGTAGCCACAGTATTAATGTGGCTGGGCCCAGTTCAGTTTCTGATCAATGGTAACCCCCAGGATTCTGTAGTGGGGGATTCAGCGATGTAATGTCATTGGGCGACGGTAAGATTCTGTCTTGTTGGAGATGGTCTTTGCCTGGCAGAAATGTAACTTGCCACATGCGTAAGCCTGGATATTGTCGAGGTCTTGCTGCATTTGGACATGTACTGCTTCAGCCTCTGAGGAGCTGTGAATGGTAGCTTTTGCCATGTTTGTCAGTAATAACGCCCCACACTTCTCCTTCTGCTCTCTGTTAGTTTCCAATTTAATTAAAACCTTTGAACCGTGTTCACTTCCTGTTCACTGAGTGTCACCCAGATGTAAAGTTAAGTTTGGTTACCCAAGGAAGGAAAATGACACAATGGGGCATGGATTAACCTGGGTTGTAGGGCTGGGTGAACAGAAGTGAGCGTGGGTGTGGCCGCTCTTTAATCCTTGCCTGATCTCCCCCTTCCTCTACATGGATTGGCCAGCACCCAAACAGGCTCTTCAGCCTACTGCATCTGTGCTGGTGTTTGTACTCTGCCCCGTGTTCAGGCTGTGTGTCACTGCACACTCCTGTCACACCCTGTGTTCAGGTTGTGTGTGTCACTGCACACTCCTGTCACACCCTGTGTTCACGTTGTGTGTGTCACTGCACACTCCTGTCACACCCTGTGTTCACGTTGTGTGTGTCACTGCACACTCCTGTCACACCCCGTGTTCAGGTTGTGTGTCACTGCACACTCCTGTCACACCCTGTGTTCAGGTTGTGTGTGTCACTGCACACTCCTGTCACACCCTGTGTTCAGGTTGTGTGTGTCACTGCACACTCCTGTCACACCGTGTTCACGTTGTGTGTGTCACTGCACACTCCTGTCACACCCCGTGTTCAGGTTGTGTGTCACTGCACACTCCTGTCACACCCTGTGTTCAGGTTGTGTGTGTCACTGCACACTCCTGTCACACCCCGTGTTCACGTTGTGTGTCACTGCACACTCCTGTCACACCCCGTGTTCACGTTGTGTGTGTCACTGCACACTCCTGTCACACCCCGTGTTCACGTTGTGTGTGTCACTGCACACTCCTGTCACACCCTGTGTTCACGTTGTGTGTGTCACTGCACACTCCTGTCACACACCCTGTGTTCACGTTGTGTGTGTCACTGCACACTCCTGTCACACCCTGTGTTCAGGTTGTGTGTGTCACTGCACACTCCTGTCACACCCTGTGTTCAGGTTGTGTGTGTCACTGCACACTCCTGTCACACCCCGTGTTCACGTTGTGTGTGTCACTGCACACTCCTGTCACACCCCGTGTTCACGTTGTGTGTGTCACTGCACACTCCTGTCACACCCCGTGTTCAGGTTGTGTGTCACTGCACACTCCTGTCACACCCCGTGTTCACGTTGTGTGTGTCACTGCACACTCCTGTCACACCCTGTGTTCAGGTTGTGTGTGTCACTGCACACTCCTGTCACACCCCGTGTTCACGTTGTGTGTCACTGCACACTCCTGTCACACCCCGTGTTCACGTTGTGTGTGTCACTGCACACTCCTGTCACACCCCGTGTTCACGTTGTGTGTGTCACTGCACACTCCTGTCACACCCTGTGTTCACGTTGTGTGTGTCACTGCACACTCCTGTCACACACCCTGTGTTCACGTTGTGTGTGTCACTGCACACTCCTGTCACACCCTGTGTTCAGGTTGTGTGTGTCACTGCACACTCCTGTCACACCCTGTGTTCAGGTTGTGTGTGTCACTGCACACTCCTGTCACACCCCGTGTTCACGTTGTGTGTGTCACTGCACACTCCTGTCACACCCTGTGTTCAGGTTGTGTGTGTCACTGCACACTCCTGTCACACCGTGCTCAGGTTGTGTGTCACTGCACACTCCTGTCACACCCTGTGTCCAGGTTGTGTGTGTCACTGCACACTCCTGTCACACCCCGTGTTCAGGTTGTGTGTCACTGCACACTCCTGTCACACCCTGTGTTCAGGTTGTGTGTGTCACTGCACACTCCTGTCACACCCCGTGTTCACGTTGTGTGTGTCACTGCACACTCCTGTCACACCCCGTGTTCAGGTTGTGTGTGTCACTGCACACTCCTGTCACACCCCGTGTTCACGTTGTGTGTGTCACTGCACACTCCTGTCACACCGTGCTCAGGTTGTGTGTGTCACTGCACACTCCTGTCACACCGTGCTCAGGTTGTGTGTCACTGCACACTCCTGTCACACCCTGTGTCCAGGTTGTGTGTCACTGCACATTCCTGTCACACCCCGTGTTCAGGTTGTGTGTGTCACTGCACACTCCTGTCACACCCCGTGTTCACGTTGTGTGTGTCACTGCACACTCCTGTCACACCCCGTGTTCACGTTGTGTGTCACTGCACACTCCTGTCACACCCTGTGTTCACGTTGTGTGTGTCACTGCACACTCCTGTCACACCCTGTGTTCACGTTGTGTGTGTCACTGCACACTCCTGTCACATCCCGTGTTCAGGTTGTGTGTCACTGCACACTCCTGTCACACCCCGTGTTCACGTTGTGTGTGTCACTGCACACTCCTGTCACACCCTGTGTTCAGGTTGTGTGTGTCACTGCACACTCCTGTCACACCCCGTGTTCACGTTGTGTGTGTCACTGCACACTCCTGTCACACCCCGTGTTCACGTTGTGTGTGTCACTGCACACTCCTGTCACACCCTGTGTTCACGTTGTGTGTGTCACTGCACACTCCTGTCACATCCCGTGTTCAGGTTGTGTGTCACTGCACACTCCTGTCACACCCCGTGTTCACGTTGTGTGTGTCACTGCACACTCCTGTCACACCGTGTTCACGTTGTGTGTGTCACTGCACACTCCTGTCACATCCCGTGTTCAGGTTGTGTGTCACTGCACACTCTTGTCACACCCCGTGTTCAGGCTGTGTGTGTCACTGCACACTCCTGTCACACCCCGTGTTCAGGCTGTGTGTGTCACTGCACACTCCTGTCACACCCTGTGTTCAGGTTGTGTGTCACTGCACACTCCTGTCACACCGTGTTCAGGTTGTGTGTGTCACTGCACACTCCTGTCACACCCTGTGTTCAGGTTGTGTGTGTCACTGCACACTCCTGTCACACCCCGTGTTCAGGTTCTGTGTCACTGCACACTCCTGTCACACCCTGTGTTCAGGTTGTGTGTGTCACTGCACACTCCTGTCACACCCCGTGTTCAGGCTGTGTGTGTCACTGCACACTCCTGTCACACCCCGTGTTCACGTTGTGTGTGTCACTGCACACTCCTGTCACACCCTGTGTTCAGGTTGTGTGTGTCATTGCACACTCCTGTGACACCGTGTTCACGTTGTGTGTGTCACTGCACACTCCTGTCACACCCCGTGTTCACGTTGTGTGTGTCACTGCACACTCCTGTCACACCCTGTGTTCAGGTTGTGTGTCACTGCACACTCTTGTCACACCCTGTGTTCACGTTGTGTGTGTCACTGCACACTCCTGTCACACCCCGTGTTCAGGTTGTGTGTCACTGCACACTCCTGTCACACCGTGTTCAGGTTGTGTGTGTCACTGCACACTCCTGTCACACCCTGTGTTCAGGTTCTGTGTCACTGCACACTCCTGTCACACCCCGTGTTCAGGTTCTGTGTCACTGCACACTCCTGTCACACCCCGTGTTCAGGTTGTGTGTGTCACTGCACACTCCTGTCACACCCCGTGTTCAGGCTGTGTGTGTCACTGCACACTCCTGTCACACCCTGTGTTCAGGTTGTGTGTGTCACTGCACACTCCTGTCACACCCTGTGTTCAGGTTGTGTGTGTCACTGCACACTCCTGTCACACCCTGTGTTCAGGTTGTGTGTGTCACTGCACACTCCTGTCACACCCTGTGTTCAGGTTGTGTGTGTCACTGCACACTCCTGTCACACCCCGTGTTCAGGTTGTGTGTCACTGCACACTCCTGTCACACCCTGTGTTCAGGTTGTGTGTCACTGCACACTCCTGTCACACCGTGTTCAGGTTGTGTGTGTCACTGCACACTCCTGTCACACCCTGTGTTCAGGTTGTGTGTCACTGCACACTCCTGTCACACCCTGTGTTCACGTTGTGTGTGTCACTGCACACTCCTGTCACACCCTGTGTTCACGTTGTGTGTGTCACTGCACACTCCTGTCACACCCCGTGTTCAGGTTGTGTGTCACTGCACACTCCTGTCACACCCCGTGTTCACGTTGTGTGTGTCACTGCACACTCCTGTCACACCCCGTGTTCAGGTTGTGTGTGTCACTGCACACTCTTGTCACACCCTGTGTTCAGGTTGTGTGTGTCACTGCACACTCCTGTCACACCCCGTGTTCACGTTGTGTGTGTCACTGCACACTCCTGTCACACCGTGTTCAGGTTGTGTGTCACTGCACACTCCTGTCTCACCCCGTGTTCACGTTGTGTGTGTCACGGCACACTCCTGTCACACCCCGTGTTCACGTTGTGTGTGTCACTGCACACTCCTGTCACACCCTGTGTTCAGGTTGTGTGTCACTGCACACTCCTGTCACACCCCGTGTTCACGTTGTGTGTGTCACTGCACACTCCTGTCACACCCTGTGTTCAGGTTGTGTGTGTCACTGCACACTCCTGTCACACCCTGTGTTCAGGTTGTGTGTGTCACTGCACACTCCTGTCACACCCAGTGTTCAGGTTGTGTGTGTCACTGCACACTCCTGTCACACCCTGTGTTCAGGTTCTGTGTCACTGCACACTCCTGTCACACCCCGTGTTCACGTTGTGTGTGTCACTGCACACTCCTGTCACACCCCGTGTTCACGTTGTGTGTGTCACTGCACACTCCTGTCACACCCTGTGTTCAGGTTGTGTGTCACTGCACACTCCTGTCACACCCCGTGTTCACGTTGTGTGTGTCACTGCACACTACTGTCACACCCCGTGTTCACGTTGTGTGTGTCACTGCACACTCCTGTCACACCCTGTGTTCAGGTTGTGTGTGTCACTGCACACTCCTGTCACACCCTGTGTTCACGTTGTGTGTGTCACTGCACACTCCTGTCACACCCCGTGTTCACGTTGTGTGTGTCACTGCACACTCCTGTCACACCCTGTGTTCACGTTGTGTGTGTCACTGCACACACCTGTCACACCCTGTGTTCACGTTGTGTGTCACTGCACACTCCTGTCACACCCCGTGTTCAGGTTGTGTGTGTCACTGCACACTCCTGTCACACCCTGTGTTCACGTTGTGTGTGTCACTGCACACTCCTGTCACACCCCGTGTTCACGTTGTGTGTGTCACTGCACACTCCTGTTTGAGGGGAAGCTCGATCAGTAAGTGAGAAAGCAGCAGAGGTTATGTTTTTTAAAATAAATTTAGATTACCCAATTATTTTTTCCAATTAAGGGGCAATTTAGAACAAAGAAATGTACAGCACA
This sequence comes from Scyliorhinus torazame, assembly GCF_047496885.1. Classification (NCBI taxonomy): domain Eukaryota; kingdom Metazoa; phylum Chordata; class Chondrichthyes; order Carcharhiniformes; family Scyliorhinidae; genus Scyliorhinus; species Scyliorhinus torazame. Next base: position 4,239,238 of record NC_092730.1, on the reverse strand, counting down.
GGAACAGGCCCTTCGGCCCTCCAAGCCCGTGCCGACCATGCTGCCCGACTAAACTACAATCTTCTACACTTCCTGGGTCCATATCCCTCTATTCCCATCCTATTCATATATTTGTCAAGATGCCCCTTAAATGTCCCTATCGTCCCTGCCTCCACTACCTCCTCCGGTAGTGAGTTCCAGGCACCCACTACCCTCGGTGTAAAAAAAACTTGCCTCATACATCTACTCTAAACCTTGCCCCTCGCACCTTAAACTATGTCCCCTAGTAATTGACCCCTCTACCCTGGCGAAAAGCCTCTGACTATCCACTCTGTCTATGCCCCTCGTAATTTTGTATACCTCTATCAGGTCACCCCTCAACCTCCGTCGTTCCAGTGAGAACAAACCGAGTTTATTCAACCGCTCCTCATAGCTAATGCCCTCCATACCAGGCAACATTCTGGTAAATCTCTCTTCTGCACCCTCTCTAAAGCCTCCACATCCTTCTGGTAGTGTGGCGACCAGAATTGAACACTATACTCAAGTGTGGCCTAACTAAGGTTCTATACAGCTGCAACATGACTTGCCAATTCTTATACTCAATGCCCCGGCCAATGAAGGCAAGCATGCCGTATGCCTTCTTGACTACCTTCTCCACCTGTGTTGTCCCTTTCAGTGACCTGTGGACCTGTACTCCTAGATCTCTCTGACTTTCAATACTCTTGAGGGTTCTACCATTCACTGTATATTCCCTACCTGCATTAAACCTTCCAAAATGCATTACCTCACATTTGTCCGGATTAAACTCCATCTGCCATCTCTCCGCCCAAGTCTCCAAACAATCTAAATCCTGCTGTATCCTCTGACAGTCCTCATCGCTATCCGCGATTCCACCAACCTTTGTGTTGTCTGCAAACTTACTAATCAGACCAGTTACATTTTCCTCCAAATCATTTATATATACGACAAACAGCAAAGGTCCCAGCACTGATCCCTGCGGAACACCACTAGTCACAGCCCTCCAATTAGAAAAGCATCCTTCCATTGCTACTCTCTGCCTTCTATGACCTAGCCAGTTCTGTATCCACCTTGCCAGCTCACCCCTGATCCCGTGTGACTTCACCTTTTGTACTAATCTACCATGAGGGACCTTGTCAAAGGCCTAACTGAAGTCCATATAGACAACATCCATTGCCCTACCTGCATCAATCATCTTTGTGACCTCCTCGGAAAACTCTATCAAGTTAGTGAGACACGACCTCCCCTTCACAAAACCATGCTGCCTCTCACTAATACGTCCATTTGCTTCCAAATGGGAGTAGATCCTGTCACGAAGAATTCTCTCCGGTAATTTCCCTATTACTGACGCAAGGCTCACCGGCCTGTAGTTCCCTGGATTATCCTTGCTACCCTTCTTAAACAGAGGAACAACATTGGCTATTCTCCAGTCCTCCGGGACATCACCTGAAGACAGTGAGGATCCAAAGATTTCTGTCAAGGCCTCAGCAATTTCCTCTCCAGCCTCCTTCGGTATCCTGGGGTAGATCCCATCAGGCCCTGGGGTCTTATCTACTGTAATATTTTTCAAGACGCCCAACACCTCGTCTTTTTGGATCTCAATGTGACCCAGGCTATCTACACACCCTTCTCCAGACTCAACATCTACCAATTCCTTCTCTTTGGTGAATACTGATGCAAAGTATTCATTTAGTACCTCACCCATTTCCTCTGGCTCCACACATAGATTCCCTTGCCTATCCTTCAGTGGGCCAACCCTTTCCCTGGCTACCCTCTTGCTTTTTATGTACGTGTAAAAAGCCGTGGGATTTTCCTTAACCCTATTTACCAATGACTTTTCGTGACCCCTTCTAGCCCTCCTGACTCCTTGCTTAAGTTCTTCCTACTTTCCTTATATTCCACGCAGGCTTCGTCTGTTCCCAGCCTTTTAGCCCTGACAAATGCCTCCTTTTTCTTTTTGACGAGGCCTACAATATCTCTCGTCATCCAAGGTTCCCGCAAATTGCCGTATTTATGTTTGTGGAAGGGGAGCAATCAAGCGGGGCTGCTTTGTCCTGGATGGTGTCGAGCTTCTTCACTGTTGTTGGGAGCTGCACTCATCCAGGAAAGTGGAGAGTATTCCGTCACACTCCTGACTTGTGCCTTGTGGATGGGCGACAGGCTTTGGGGGGGGGGGTCAGGAGGTGAGTTACTCTCCGCAGGATTCCCAGCCTCTGACCTGCTCTGGTAGCCACAGTATTAATGTGGCTGGGTCCAGTTCAGTTTCTGATCAATGGTAACCCCCAGGGTGTTGATTGTGGGGATTCAGCGATGGGAATGCCATCGAATGTCAAGGGGCGATGGTTAGATCCTCTATTGTAGGAGATGGTCATTGCCGGGCACTTGTGTGGCGTGAATGTAACTTGCCACTCCGTGACATGCCCGTCCAGGCGAAGATGGCTTGTTCCCTTCCCTGTCGACATTTATGAAACCGGTTCGCCTGATTGGTGCGACCGAAAGAGCTCCCACTCTGGGAAGGGACGGGAGTGCCTTCCTGTGGTCCTCAGCACCTCAGAATTGGGAGTTGTGGAAGAATCGACCGTTCCTGATTCCTGTGCAGGGGACCCTGACCCCTTGCTGGGCCGTTTGTCTGGGTAGGGGGTAGTGGGACGGACTACACCGTGAGGCTCTCCATGGTGCAATAGCTGGGAGCCACTCTAACATAACTAATCGTTGGCTGCAATGGTGATAACTGAGAGCTCTGTATGTTATAGCTCATTACATTGCCCACGTGCAGTGCAGGATCTAGTATGTGCGTAAGTGAAAACCATTAGTGAGCAGAAAGGAGAGCTTTATATTTGCCAAGAATGGGCCATTAGGCAGTGATGTAAAGTCTGCTCCCCGCGAGTGACTGTGCCTCAGGATTAATCACTTAGTGCAAACCACGTTTAATCATCCTTCAGTGATCTTTATAAATTTGAATGTTGCTGTGTATATTGTCAAAATTCACCCTTGGGATGTGGGTCCTCTGGAAACGCCACTGTTTAGTGCCTGTCCTCCCCGGTGCCTTCTCCTTGAATCACTAATGCAACAACTCTGAGGCCACTTCAGAGGGCGGTTAAAGAGTTGAAGCTACTGGGGTGGGGCACGCGTACGGGTGCAGGTTGGTCAAGGGCAGCAAGTTTCCTTCAATGACATCAGTGAGCTGGCTTGGTTTTTACAACAACACATTTTAATTTCAGGTTTTGAAGAAAAAAAAACGAGTTCAAGTTCTCGTTCTCTGGCTGGGATTTGAAAAGTGCTTCTCTTGTTTCCCTTATCCAAGTCTGTGGATTAACAGTTTATTAATGGAACCACTAATTGGTGTGCCCTGTTACAGAATGTAGCTGCAAGTTTGCAAACTGTCGCTGATTTGAGATTGTGTGTGTCTGACATAGAGGGAGGGTATGTCTGCGCAATTGCATTGTCCTGCTGCACTGGGGCCATGCGGAGAGTTCCCACGCCATTGCATTGTCTGCTGCATTGGAGCCCTGTGGGCAAGGTTTCTGCACCATTGCTATGCCGTGTTGCGTCGGAGCCCCATTGGGTGGGATTTCTGCACTGTTGCATTGGAGCCCTGTAAGTGGGGCGGCTGCGCCATTGCATTGTCCTGATGCATTGGAGCCCTGTGGACGGGCTTCCTGCACCATTGGAGCCCCTTGGGTGGGATATCTGCACTGTTGCATTGTCATGTTGCATTGGAGCCCTGTAAGTGGGGTTGCTGCGCCGTTTGCATTGCCCTGATGCATTGGAGCCCTGTGGGTGGGGTTCCTGCACCATCACACTGTCCAGATGCGTTGGAGCCCTGTGGATGGGATTTCTGTACCATCGCACTATCCAGTTGCGTTGGAGCCCTGTGGATGGGGTCCCTGCACCATCGCATGACCATGTTTTACAGTCTAACTGGAATGGAAGCTCAGTGTTTAATGTGAAATGCTGTCCAATATGCTTGTCATGTGAGAGTACCTTTAAGAAATGGGTGTTTAAGAAATGTACCTTTAAGAAATGGGTGTTTATCAGTGATGTCAGAGTGGGTGGAGCTGGGCTGTCAGTCAGCTTTTTACTTTCATTTTAGGCTGTTTGCTGCAGGGTGTGTTTTAGTTTCATTTTCAGTGTTGGAGCTGAAGCCAGACAGAGCAGGTGTACTGCTGTTCTCTCTGCCATCAAAAGACTATCTCTTGATCATTTGGTGAATTCAGAATTATAAATGTTTTCAGTGGTGTCTTTAACCTGATGTGCCTCTGATAAAGGTTTTGTTTTTTAAGTCTCATGGATGTTAAAAGGAAAGCTTAAAGGATTACTTAGTGTTGTATTCTTTGGGGGGTGTATTTGAATTGATGGTTGCTAAGATGCTCACTGTTTTAAAAAGGTTAACTTGAGTTCATAGAATAAACATTGTTTTGCTTTTAAAAAATACTTTTCCATTTCTGCTGTCCCACACCTGTAGAGTGGGCCGTGTGCTCCCCATACCACAATCTATTAAAAGTTGTGGGTCAGGTGAACTCCATGATACACTTTGGGGTTCTCTAATCCGTGGCCCATAACACTTGTAATAAGATCGTTAACATTGCCGGCGGGGGTTTTGTTGGGAAAATGAACAAATTGAAGGATTCTATTTGGGTCTGTCATGGAAACCTGGTCATTTGTTTAAACCTGAAGGTGGGATTGGTTGGCGTTTGTCATCCATGACCAGCTGGTGACTCCATGTGATTTTTTATTTGTTCATTGGATGTAGGAGTGTGCCAGCATTAAGTGCCCATCCCCAATTGCCCATTGGGTCTGGAGGCACATGTAGGCCAGACCGGGTAAGGACGGCAGATTTCCTTCCCTAAAGGACATTGGTGAACCCGATGGGTTTTTGCGACAATGGGTTTCACGGTCATCGTTAGACTTTTAATACCAGAATTTTATTGAATTCGAATTTCGCCATCTGCAGTGGTGGGATTTCAACCCAGGTACCCAGAGCGTTACTCTGAGTCTCTGGTTTACTCGCCCAGTGACAATACCACTGCTCCACCATCTCACCTGTGCCAGCCTGGCGGTGAATGCGGTGGCATCAGACTCAAGCTTGATGCTGTTGAGAGTCCGCGGTGTTAACGTGACCCCTGGCTGGTTACGCTGCCCGAGAGCAGCTTACCCAGGGTAGACTGGCATTTCATCCGAGCCTGTTACTTGTTGACCTTTCGAATTGTTTGCGCTGTTGACCCTGATTTTTCTTCTTCAAAAATAAGATGTGTTGTCCCAGCCTCGCTCTCTCTCTCTGTCTCTCTCTCTCTGTCTCTCTCTCTGTCTCTCTCTCTGTCTCTCTCTGTCTCTCTCTGTCTCTCTCTGTCTCTCTCTGTCTCTCTCTCTGTCTCTCTCTCTGTCTCTCTCTCTGTCTCTCTCTCTGTCTCTCTCTCTGTCTCTCTCTCTGTCTCTCTCTCTGTCTCTCTCTCTGTCTCTCTCTCTGTCTCTCTCTCTGTCTCTCTCTCTGTCTCTCTCTCTGTCTCTCTCTCTGTCTCTCTCTCTGTCTCTCTCTCTGTCTCTCTCTCTCTGTCTCTCTCTCTGTCTCTCTCTCTGTCTCTCTCTCTCTCTGTCTCTCTCTCTCTGTCTCTCTCTCTCTGTCTCTCTCTCTGTCTCTCTCTCTGTCTGTCTCTCTGTCTCTCTGTCTCTCTGTCTCTCTGTCTCTCTGTCTCTCTGTCTCTCTGTCTCTCTGTCTCTCTCTCTCTCTCTGTCTCTCTGTCTCTGTCTCTCTCTCTCTGTCTCTCTCTCTGTCTCTCTCTGTCTCTCTCTGTCTCTCTCTGTCTCTCTCTGTCTCTCTCTGTCTCTCTCTGTCTCTCTCTCTCTGTCTCTCTCTCTCTGTCTCTCTCTCTCTGTCTCTCTCTCTCTGTCTCTCTCTCTCTGTTTCTCCCTCTGTCTCTCTCGCTGTCTCTCTCTCTCGCTGTCTCTCTCTCTCTCTCTGTCTCTCTCTCTCTCTGTCTCTCTGTCTCTCTCTCTCTCTGTCTCTCTCTCTCTCTGTCTCTCTCTCTCTGTCTCTCTCTCTCTCTGTCTCTCTCACGCCCCCCCCCCGCCAAATGAGGTTCTGTTTTGTTTGTTCAGAGTTGAAGGGTCGAGGCCGCTACCTCCAATGTTGCACTGCAGAGCGGGTCTGTGACTCCACAGGAAAGAGGGAAAATTGCTTTTGTTTAAAAGATGCATAGATACATAGAAGATAGGAGCAGGAGAAGGCGATTCGGCCCTTCGAGCCCGCTCCGCCATTCATCACCATCATGGCTGATCATCCAACCCAACAGCCAAATCCTGCTTTCTCCCCATAGCCTTTCATCCCATTCTCCCCAAGTGTATATCCAGCCGCCTCTTCAATATATTCAATGTTTTAGCATCAACTACTTCCTGTGGGAATGAATTCCACAGGCTCACCGCTCTGGGTGAAGAAATGTCTCCTTATCTCTGTCCAAAATGGTTTACCCTGAATCCTCAGACTGTGACCCCTGGTTCTGGACACACCCACCATCGGGAACATCTTCCCTGCATCTACCCTGTCCAGTCCTGTTAGAATTTTATAAGTCTCTATGAGATCCCTCCCTCATTCTTCTGAACTCCAGCGAGAACAATCCCAACCTAGTCAATCTCTCCTCATATGACAGTCCCGCCATCCCTGGAATCAGTCTGGTAAACCTTCGCTGCGCTCCCTCGAGAGCAAGAACATCCTTCCTCAGAGAAGGAGACCAGAACTGCCCACAATACTCCAGGTGTGGCCTCACCAAGGTCCTGTACAATTGCAGCAACACATCCCTGCTCCTGTACTCGAAACCTCTCGCAATGAAGGCCAACAGACCATTAGCCTCCTTTACCGCCTGCTGCACCTGCAGCTTACCTTCAGCGACTGGTGCACAGGGACACCCAGGTACTGACTGAGTGAGTGCTGCGTGTGGAACAGGAGCTGTTCCGTGGACTGTTCCCACATGGGCGGTTACGGTCTGCCCCATGTCTTTAGGCCACTGATGTGCCAGCTGTGACTTGGGAGGCGGCGCACTCTCCTCTGGGTCAGAAGTATCTGGATTCAGATCCCACGGGAGCACGTAAATCTCCGTTGCCACTCCAGTGCATCACTGAGTGAACCCTGCACCGTCAAAGATGATGATCCTCAGCAGCGACATTAATCTGAGGCCCTGTCTGTCCGATCAGATGAATGTAGAAGACACTGAGACACGATTGGAAGAAGGACGGTGGGGTTCCCCTCACTCAGCTGCCCGATATTTATCCTTCAATCTGCGCATTATCGAATTGCTGTTGGTGGGGCAGTGTGCAGAATCAGACACTGCCTTTCCCCCAGTACATCTTTATTTGCTGTAAAGCACTCTGGGATGTGGAGTGGTCGCGAAAAACACTGTATAAATACAAGTTCAGGGCAGCACGGTGGTGCAGTGGTTAGCACTGCTGCCTCACGGCGCCGAGATCCCAGGTTCGATCCCGCCCCTGGGTCACTCCGTGTGGACCTTGCACATTCTGCCCGTGTTATAGAATTTACAGTGCAGAAGGAGGCCATTCGGCCCATCGGGTCTGCACCGGCCCTTATAAAGAGCACCCTACTCAAGCCAACGTATCTACCCTATCCCAGTAACCCCACCCAACACTAAGGGCAATTTTGGACACTAAGGGCAATTTATCACGGCCAATCCATCTAACCTGCACATCTTTGGACTGTGGGAGGAAACCGGAGCACCCGGAGGTAACCCACACACACACGGGGAGGATGTGCAGACTCCGCACAGACAGTGACCCAAGCCGGGAATCGAACCCGGGACCCTGGAGCTGTGAAGCCACAGTGCTAACCACTGTGCTACTACTCGTGAGAATAATAAAGATTATTATTTCAAGTGAGCACTTCTGTGTCAACTTCCTGTCCGATGCTTTGGAGAGGTCCTGGATCCAGTCAATAAATATGTCCTCGAGATGTGAGCTCGGCTGGCAAAAGCCAGAGTTTCGTGTCGGCTTTGACCCCTTTTGCTAAAGCAGGGACTTGTCAATGAAGGGCTAGCCAGCAGGCTAATAATAGTGCATGGGAAATGTCAGTCCATCCCTGCCTTCCCTACTTAGTGTGAGAGGGGGTGAAGTGAGAGAGAGCAATGTGGAAATATATCCCTCCAGGCTCTAACTGAAAATAATAACTTACTTCCTGGTTTATGTTGTTGCACAAGATTATGTGCGTGTTTCCAGCTAAGCAGTAAATTAATGTTTGCTGGTTGACTAATAACTGAAAGCGCGCACTGCGATTTGGTCGGGTGGGTTTCTTACTGGGGGAATGGGTTTCGGCTGCCTCGTCTCTCTCTTTCCCCCCCCCCCCCCCCCCCCCCCAAGTTTCTCCAGGGTTGCTTTCCAGGTCCTCCTCTGCTGGGTCACTGAGGGGCACGACATTAATGCCTCGTTCTGTATGATCACACCGGTGATTCTGCCTCTTGCTGTTACTGCTGGCTGTCTCTCCTCGTGCTCGGACTAAAATGTGCTGTAACAAACCTGTCCCGGCGGGAGCTTGGCCATTTACGACTGGATTTGTCAGATGGTAGAATGGTATGGCATAGGAGAAGGCTATTCAGTCCAGGATGTCCGTGTTTACCCTTTGGACAAAGCTACCAGTTCAAGCTACTCTTTCCCCTCGATCTCTACAAGTGTTTATCCAGTTCCCTGTTGAAGCTTACACTTTAATCTGATTGCACCTCTCTCTCGGGCATGGCATTCTAGATTATCAGAGTAAATAAAGTAACAGCTCGTCTGCCCCGCTGGCTCTTTTATTGATGATCTTAAACCTGTGTTGTCTGGTTTCGCTCTATTCACCCTGCTGCCTGCTTGCCGTTCATCTATTTCCCATAGTAACCTCCAAATTGATCAGACTACCGTGGAGATATTCCGTTCACTCCCGTTCTCTCCCTGTGGTTCCTTTTACTCTCGTATGAGAGAGCGATATCGCTCTTTCGGTTTAATACCTCCTCTGGCAGTGCAGCACTCCCAGTACCGCTGGGAACGTGAGCCTGGATCACGTGCTCCAGTTCCTGGGGTGGGACCTCCACCTACAAACCTCTGACTCCGAGGGGCAGGAGCTGGCACGGGTATTGGGCTCTTCATTGCAGTTGGTCTCTTGCTCCATATCCTGTTTGGGTTGGAGAAGGGAGATGGCGAGGATTCCTGCTCCTGGACATTGTGGCCGAGAGGATGATTGCACATCATGTTCCTTCCCAGACAAACAGCTTCCATGTGTGAGATACCATATGAAGCCTGCTCCTGTTCATCAGTCAGTTTCTGCACGGTGGCACAGTGGTTAGCACTGCTGTCTCACAGAGCCAGGGACCCAGGTTAACACTGCTGTCTCACAGAGCCAGGGACGCGGGTTAACACTGCTGTCTCACAGAGCCAGGGACGTGGGTTAACACTGCTGTCTCACAGTGCCAGGAACCCGGGTTAACACTGCTGTCTCACAGAGCCAGGGACGCGGGTTAACACTGCTGTCTCACAGAGCCAGGGACGTGGGTTAACACTGCTGTCTCACAGTACCAGGGACCCGGGTTAACACTGCTGTCTCACAGAGCCAGGGACGTGGGTTAACACTGCTGTCTCACAGTGCCAGGGACCCGGGTTAACACTGCTGTCTCACAGTGCCAGGAACCCGGGTTAACACTGCTGTCTCACCGTGCCAGGGACCCGGGTTAACACTGCTGTCTCACAGTGCCAGGGACCCGGGTTAACACTGCTGTCTCACAGTGCCAGGAACCCGGGTTAACACTGCTGTCTGACAGACCAGGGACCCGGGTTAACACTGCTGTCTCACATTGCCAGGGACACGGGTTAACACTGCTGCCTCGCAGTGCCAGGGACCTGGGTTAACACTGCTGTCTGACAGAGCCAGGGACCCGGGTTAACACTGCTGTCTCACAGAGCCAGGGACCTGGGTTAACGCTGCTGTCTCACAGTGCCAGGGACCCGGGTTAACACTGCTGCCTCGCAGTGCCAGGGACCTGGGTTAACACTGCTGTCTGACAGAGCCAGATACCCGGGTTAACACTGCTGTCTCACAGAGCCAGGGACCTGGGTTAACACTGCTGTCTCACAGTGCCAGGGACCCGGGTTAACACTGCTGTCTGACAGAGCCAGGGACCTGGGTTAACACTGCTGTCTGACAGAGCCAGGGACCCGGGATAACACTGCTGTCTCACTGTGCCTGGGACCCGGGTTAACACTGCTGTCTGACAGAGCCAGGGACCCGGGTTAACACAGCTGTCTCACATTGCCAGGGACCCGGGTTAACACTGCTGCCTCGCAGTGCCAGGGACCCGGGTTAACCTGCTGTCTCACAGTTCCAAGGACCCTGGTTAACACTGCTGTCTCACAGTGCCAGGGGCCCGAGTTAACACTGCTGTCTCACAGTGCCGGGTACCCGGGTTCACACTGCTGTCTCACAGTACCAGGGACCCGGGTTAACACTGCTGTCTCACAGTGCCAGGGACCCGGGTTAACACTGCTGTCTCACAGTGCCGGGTACCCGGGTTAACACTGCTGTCTCACAGTGCCAGGGACCCGGGTTAACGCTGCTGTCTCACAGTGCCAGGGACCCGGGTTAACACTGCTGTCTCACAGTTCAAGGGACCCGGGTTAACACTGCTGTCTCACAGCGCCAGGGACCCGGGTTAACACTGCTGTCTCACAGCGCCAGGGACCCGGGTTAACACTGCTGTCTCACAGTGCCAGGGACCCGGGTTAACACTGCTGTCTCACAGTGCCGGGTACCCGGGTTAACACTGCTGTCTCACAGTGCCAGGGACCCGGGTTAACACTGCTGTCTCACAGAGCCAGAGACCCGGGTTAACACTGCTGTCTCACAGTGCCAGAGACCCGGCTTAACGCTGCTGTCTCACAGTGCCAGGGACCCGGGTTAACACTGCTGTCTCACAGTGCCAGGGACCCGGGTTAACACTGCTGTCTCACAGTGCCGGGTACCCGGGTTAACACTGCTGTCTCACTGTGCCAGGGACCCGGGTTAACGCTGCTGTCTCACAGTGCCAGGGACCCGGGTTAACACTGCTGTCTCACAGTTCAAGGGACCCGGGTTAACACTGCTGTCTCACACTGCCAGGGACCCGGGTTAACACTGCTGTCTCACAGTGCCGGGTACCCGGGTTAACACTGCTGTCTCACAGTGCCAGGGACCCGGGTTAACACTGCTGTCTCACAGAGCCAGAGACCCGGGTTAACACTGCTGTCTCACAATGCCAGAGACCTGGGTTAACGCTGCTGTCTCACAGTGCCAGGGACCCGGGTTAACGCTGCTGTCTCACAGTGCCAAGGACCCGGGTTAACACAGCTGTCTCACAGTGTCAGGGACCCGGGTTAACACTGCAGTCTCAGTGCCAGGGACCCGGGTTAACACTGGTGTCTCACAGTGCCAGGGGCCCGGGTTAACACTGCTGTCTCACAGTGCCAGGGACCCGGGTTAACACTGTTGTCTCAGTGCGAGGGACCCGTATTAACACTGCTGTCTCACAGTGCCAGGGACCCGGGTTAACACTGCTGTCTCACAGTGCCAGGGACCCGGGTTAACACTGCTGTCTCACAGTTCCAGGGACCCGGGTTAACACTGCTGTCTCACAGTGCCAGGGGCCCGAGTTAACACTGCTGTCTCACAGTGCCGGGTACCCGGGTTCACACTGCTGTCTCACAGTACCAGGGACCCGGGTTAACACTGCTGTCTCACAGTGCCAGGGACCCGGGTTAACACTGCTGTCTCACAGTGCCGGGTACCCGGGTTAACACTGCTGTCTCACAGTGCCAGGGACCCGGGTTAACGCTGCTGTCTCACAGTGCCAGGGACCCGGGTTAACACTGCTGTCTCACAGTTCAAGGGACCCGGGTTAACACTGCTGTCTCACAGCGCCAGGGACCCGGGTTAACACTGCTGTCTCACAGTGCCAGGGACCTGGGTTCACACTGCTGTCTCACAGTGCCAGGGACCTGGGTTAACACTGCTGTCTCACAGTGCCGGGTACCCGGGTTAACACTGCTGTCTCACAGTGCCAGGGACCCGGGTTAACACTGCTGTCTCACAGAGCCAGAGACCCGGGTTAACACTGCTGTCTCACAGTGCCAGAGACCCGGCTTAACGCTGCTGTCTCACAGTGCCAGGGACCCGGGTTAACACTGCTGTCTCACAGTGCCAGGGACCCGGGTTAACACTGCTGTCTCACAGTGCCGGGTACCCGGGTTAACACTGCTGTCTCACAGTGCCAGAGACCCGGGTTAACACTGCTGTCTCACAGTGCCAGAGACCCGGGTTAACACTGCTGTCTCACAGTTCAAGGGACCCGGGTTAACACTGCTGTCTCACAGTGCCAGGGACCCGGGTTAACACTGCTGTCTCACAGTGCCAGGGACCTGAGTTAACACTGCTGTCTCACAGTGCCGGGTACCCGGGTTAACACTGCTGTCTCACAGTGCCAGGGACCCGGGTTAACACTGCTGTCTCACAGAGCCAGAGACCCGGGTTAACACTGCTGTCTCACAGTGCCAGAGACCTGGGTTAACGCTGCTGTCTCACAGTGCCAGGGACCCGGGTTAACGCTGCTGTCTCACAGTGCCAAGGACCCGGGTTAACACAGCTGTCTCACAGTGTCAGGGACCCGGGTTAACACTGCAGTCTCAGTGCCAGGGACCCGGGTTAACACTGGTGTCTCACAGTGCCAGGGACCCGGGTTAACACTGTTGTCTCAGTGCGAGGGACCCGTATTAACACTGCTGTCTCACAGTGCCAGGGACCCGGGTTAACACTACTGTCTCACAGTGCCAGGGACCCGGGTTAACACTGGTGTCTCACAGTGCCAGGGGCCCGGGTTAACACTGCTGTCTCACAGTGCCAGGGACCCGGGTTAACACTGTTGTCTCAGTGCGAGGGACCCGTATTAACACTGCTGTCTCACAGTGCCAGGGACCCGGGTTAACACTGCTGTCTCACAGTTCCAGGGACCCGGGTTAACACTGCTGTCTCACAGTGCCAGGGTCCCGGGTTAACACTGCTGTCTCACAGTGCTAGAGACCCGGGTTAACACTGCTGTCTCACAGTACCAGGGACCCGGGTTAACACAGCTGTCTCACAGTGCCAGGGACCCGGGTTAACACTGCTATTTCACAGTGCCACGGACCCGGGTTAACACTGCTGTCTCACAATGCCAGCGACCCGGGTTAACACTGCTGTCTCACAGTGCCAGGTACCCGGGTTAACACTGCTGTCTCACAGTGCCAGGGACCCGGGTTAACACTGCTGTCTCACAGTGCCAGGGACCCGGGTTAACACTGCTGTCTCACAGTGCCAGGGACCTGGGTTCACACTGCTGTCTCACAGTGCCAGGGACCTGGGTTCACACTGCTGTCTCACAGAGCCAGGGACCCGGGTTAACACGGCTGTCTCACAGAGCCAGGGACCCGGATTAACACTGCTGTCTCACAGAGCCAGGGACCCGGATTAACACTGCTGTCTCTCAGAGCCAGGGAGCCGGATTAACACTGCTGTCTCACAGTGCGAGGGACCCGGGTTAACACTGCTGTCTCACAGAGCCAGGGACCCGGGTTAACACTGCTGTCTCACAGTGCCAGGGACCCGGGTTAACACGGCTGTCTCACAGAGCCAGGGACCCGGATTAACACTGCTGTCTCACAGTGCCAGCGACCCGGGTTAACACTGCTGTCTCACAGTGCCAGGGACCCGGGTTAACACTGCTGTCTCACAGTGCGAGGGACCCGGGTTAACACTGCTGTCTCACAGAGCCAGGGACCCGGGTTAACACTGCTGTCTCACAGAGCCAGGGACCCGGATTAACACTGCTGTCTCTCAGAGCCAGGGAGCCGGATTAACACTGCTGTCTCACAGTGCCAGGGACCCGGGTTAACACTGCTGTCTCACAGTGCGAGGGACCCGGGTTAACACTGCTGTCTCACAGAGCCAGGGACCCGGGTTAACACTGCTGTCCCACAGTGCGAGGGACCCGGGTTAACACTGCTGTCTCACAGTGCCAGGGACCCAGGCTCAATTCCGGGCTTGTCTATGTTGGGTTTGCATGTTTGACCCGTGTGTGCGTGGGTTTCCTCCGGGTGCTCCGGATTCCTCCCACAGTCCAAAGATGTGCAGGTTAGGTGGATTGGCCGTGATAAATTGCCCCTCGTGACCAAAAAGGTTAGGCGGGGTTATTGGGTTACGGGGATAGGGTGGAAGTGACGGCTTAAGTGGGTCGGTGCAGACTCGATGGGCCGAATGGCCTCCTGCACTATGTTCTATGAAAAGAAAATGACCTTCGGAACAGAAGACTTGCTCCCTTGGCCTGGTTAGACTTATTGTGACTGCAGTCCCTCACAAGGTGTAAAATGAAAGCACCTTTAAGGACGTTATGAATCTGTTATATATAATTTATGACATCATTGACCGGACGTACCTTGGTATTGAACTATTTTGAAAAGGACACTTCCCACAGCAAAGGACACGGCTACGTTGCATTTGCGAAGCACACAAGATGCTTTTTACGGAAACTGTGGAACTCTGAGTCATGCCGTTTGATCGAGCTCTTGGGTGAAAAGATGCTTTTGGATTTGGTGAGAGAAACTGCATAGGGGCATCAGCTTTTACCCCATCTTCCATGTGATTCGAAAAACCCCACCAGAAGACTCCATTGCTGCAAAGGGAGAGTTCTTTAATGAAGAATTCCAAACATGACTGCAGTGACGGCTCCACTGCGCTGGGACCTTTCAGCTGTCAACAAACCTCTGGACTATCTAAGAATAGTTTTCTCTGACTTGTTACTTGGCCGAGTGTTAATATCTGATACTCCACAGAGTTTTATTTCCGATTGTGTGCGCGCGCGCGTGCACCGTGCCGTGATCCGTTAGATATATACTAAATTGGCAATATCACCACCTTTTTATAAATAATTTTCATTGGTGTCACAAGTAGGCTGACATTAACACTGCAATGAAGTTACTGTGAAAATCCCCCAGTCGCCACCGGCGCCTGTTTGGTACACAGGGAGAATTCAGAATGTCCAAATTACCTAACAGCACGTCTTTGGGGACTTGTGGGAGGAAACCGGAGCCCCCGGAGGAAACCCACTCATTAACCTGCGTTTAGTTGATGGTATGGATAATATTGACCACAGTCTCGCCCCGGATTTTGAAATATATTGCAAGGTGTGTAGGTGTGCAGTGATTACAGTGTGACGTATGCTCTGAAAGAGAGCCTTGCATTCACACGGCGTATTGTCGTTCCCTGTGCCAAATGTCTCTAAGCTGGTGGTAACATGAATTACTTGAAAAAACGCAACAAGATTCTGCAAACCATTTACGAGGTAAATAATCAGCTACTGTGTTGTATTTGGTGGTGATGGTGGTGATCGAGGCTGGGATGTTGGTCTGGACGCTGGGATAATTCCCACCTTTAGCTGATGATCCATCTGAACCTCGGTAGCTGGGCAGATGGGGCCTGCCTGCTCCCTGCCGGGGACAGTGCATCGCTCACTGTAATGCCGTATCGGCCCAGATTGTCAGCTGGCCTGCTAAATCCCTGTTCCACTATCCGTTTTCTCATGTGTAGTGAGCGCTACCTCACCCCCCACCCCCCCCCCCCACCCAGTGAGCGCTACCTCACCCCCCCCCCCCAAGTGAGCGCTACCTCACCCCCCCCCCCCCCCCCCCCCCAAAGTGAGCGCTACCCCCCCCCCGAATCCCTCCACTGCTGCTGAATTGTCCGACTGCCTATCCGATATCCAGTGCTGGATGAGGAGACATTTCCTCCCAATTAAATATTGGGAAGACTGAAGGCATTGTTTACAGTTCGCGTTCCGAACTCTGTTCCCTAGCTACCGACTTCATCCCCTTCTCCTTGGTAACTGGCTGAGGCAGACTGTTTGCAACGTTTGAATCTAGGAAGAGCCCTTCATTCTCGCCATCACTACGACCACCTATTGCCACCCCTGTAACACGGCCCCGCTTTGCCCCCACTCATCTGCTGATGAAGCCTTCGCCCCTGGCGTTGTGAGGCGTAGGCCATTTTCCGTACTCCCCTGGCTGGTCTCCCACAGCCTGTCCCCCGTAAACCTGAAGCCCCCTAAATCCTGTTGCTCGTGTCTCAAATCGCATGGTCCCGTTTTAAAAAAAGAAACCTTTCTTGTCACAAGCAGGCTTACATTAACACTGCAATAAAAGGGTGGTTCAGTGGTTAGCACTGCTGCCTCACGGCGCCGAGGTCCCAGGTTCGGCCCCGGGTCACTGTCCGTGTGGAGTTTGCACATTCTCCCCGTGTCTGCGTGGGTCTCACCCCCACGACCCAAAGATGTGCAGCGTAGGTGGATTGGCCGCGCTAAATTGCCCCTTGGGAAAAATTAATTAGGTACTCTTAAAAAAAAATTGTTTTTTAAAAAACACTGCAGTGAAGTTACTGTGAAAAGCCCCTAGTCGCCACATTCCGGCGCCTGTTTGGGTACACAGAGGGAGAATTCAGAATGTCCAATTCACCCAACAAGCACGTCTTTGTGGGAGGAAACCGGAGCACCCGGAGGAAACCCACGCAGACACGGGGAGAACGTGCTGACTCCGCACAGACAGTGACCCAAGCCGGGAATCAAACCCGGGACCCTGGAGCTGTGAAGCAACAGTGCTAACCGCTGTGCTGCCGTGCCGCCCATACTCCCCATCACCCCTGAGCTTGCTGGTCCACCGTGGCTCCCCGGCAAGCTTGGTCTTGATTTTAAAATTTGCATCCCTGTTTTATAATTCCTCCATGACCTCCCCCCTCGCTCTCTCTCTAGTCGCCTCCAGAACCATTTGAGGTCTCTGTTTTAATCCTCCACCACGGGCGGCCGTGCCTTCAGTAGGCCGGTCCCTAAGCTCTGGGATTCCCTCCCTGAACCCCTCTACCTCTCAATCCTCCTCGGAAGATGCTGCTTAACGCCTGCCTCCTCGACCAAGCGATCTCTCCCTGTGGCTGGGTGTTGTTCTATTTGGGATGTCTTATTGCGTCGAAGGTGCTGCAGAAATCTAGGTTATCATTCTTATGTCTGGCCTGTGGCCTGCGTTTGGAGCTCTTTCGGAGGTTCACCCTGCTAAACAGTTCCACCAGCAGAAAGGGAAAGAATGCAGCTCACGGCATTTTCTTCAGGAACTATTTCTGTGCGTTCTCACCGAGCAGGGCTGTTCGTGTACCAACATGCCAAAGGCACACCAGCATACTGGTAATACAATAAAGGCTCATTCCCAGCATGTTTTCTCTGCTTTGTACAGCTGAGTGTAATCTATCCGAGCTTTGTGTTTCTGGAGGTCCGATGTGGATCGGGAAAAATTTGACTCCTTCCATTCCGTGTAACTGCCAGTGTGAATCAGCAGCTTGATGGTGCAGGGGTGTACCCCATGACACAGAATGCAATCCAACCTGGGAACCAGGGCACCTTCCTTTCGGATACAGTGACATATATGACATGGATTAATCACACTCTGCTGTTCCTGGGCGGCACGGTGGCATCGTGGTTAGCACTGCTGCCTCACAACGCTAGGGACCAGGGTTCAATTCCGGCCTCGGGTGACTGTGGAGTTTGCACTTTCTCCCCGTGTGTGCGTGGGTTTCCTCCGGGTGCTCCGGTTTCCTCCCAGTCCAAAGATGTGCTGTTAGGTGGATTGACCATGATCAATTGCCCCTTGGTGTCCAATAGAATTGGTGGGGTTATGGGGGTAGAGTAGGAGAGTGGGCCGAGGGAGGGTGCTCTTCCAGAGGGTCGATGCAGATTCGATGGGCCAAATGGCCTCCTTTCCACTCGAGGGATTCTATGGTCCTGTTGTATTATTCTATGACCACCTGGTGTGTGAGAGGCAGTGATCCCCACTTTGGTGCCTCAGAGAAACTCTGTGAACTAGGCCGAGCGCAGTCGGAGAGATTGAAGGGATGGAGACATTCGATTCTGGGGGCTGGTGATGTGAATTGGCCATCTTACTGGGAAACAGAACGTTGTACTTTTTAGGCTGGATTCTTCAGCAACTCCATGATCACAAGATTGTCACTGTGCAGAAAGAGGCCCATTGGCCCATCGTCTCGACATCGCCTCTCCAAACGGGCATCGTGACTCAGCGCCGTTCCCCGGGCATCGCGACTCAGCACCGTTCCGCGGGCATCGTGACTCAGCACCGTTCCCCGGGCATCGCGACTCAGCACCGTTCCCCGGGCATCGTGACTGAGCGCCGTTCCCCGGGCATCGTGACTGAACGCTGTTCCCCGGGCATTGTGACTTAGCGCCGTTCCCCGGGCATCGTGATTTAGCGCCGTTCCCCGGGCATCGTGACTGAGCGCCGTTCCCCGGGCATCGTGATTTAGCGCCGTTCACTGGGCATCGTGACTTAGCGCCGTTCCCCGGGCATCGTGATTTAGCGCCGTTCCCCGGGCATCGTGACTGAGCGCCGTTCCCCGGGCATCGTGATTTAGCGCCGTTCCCCGGGCATCGTGACTAAGTGCCGTTCCCCGGGCATCGTGACTGAGCGCCGTTCCCCGGGCATCGTGATTTAGCGCCGTTCACTGGGCATCGTGACTTAGCGCCGTTCCCCGGGCATCGTGATTTAGCGCCGTTCCCCGGGCATCGTGACTGAGCGCCGTTCCCCGGGCATTGTGACTTAGCGCCGTTCCCCGGGCATTGTGACTTAGCGCCGTTCCCCGGGCATCGTGATTTAGCGCCGTTCCCCGGGCATCGTGATTTAGCGCCGTTCCCCGGGCATCGTGACTGAGCGCCGTTCCCCGGGCATTGTGACTTAGCGCCGTTCCCCGGGCATTGTGACTTAGCGCCGTTCCCCGGGCATCGTGATTTAGCGCCGTTCCCCGGGCATCGTGATTTAGCGCCGTTCACTGGGCATCGTGACTGAGCGCCGTTCCCCGGGCATCGTGACTGAATGTCGTTCCCCGGGCATCGTGACTGAACATCGTTCCCCGGGCATCGTGACTGAGCGCCGTTCCCCGGGCATCGTGACTGAGCGCCGTTCCCCGGGCATCTTGACTGAGCGCCGTTCCCCGGGCATCGTGACTGAACGCTGTTCCCCGGGCATCGTGATTTAGCGCCGTTCCCCGGGCATCGTGACTGAACGCCGTTCCCCGGGCATCGTGACTCAGCGCCGTTCCCCGGGCATCGTGACTCAGCGCCGTTCCCCGGGCATCGTGACTCAGCGCCGTTCCCCGGGCATCGTGACTGAGCGCCGTTCCCCGGGCATCGTGACTCAGCGCCGTTCCCCGGGCATCGTGACTGAGCGCCGTTCCCCGGGCATCGTGACTCAGCACCGTTCCCCGGGCATCGTGACTGAGCGCCGTTCCCCGGGCATCGTGACTCAGCGCCGTTCCCCGGGCATCGTGACTCAGCACCGTTCCCCGGGCATCGTGACTGAGCGCCGTTCCCCGGGCATCGTGACTGAGCGCCGTTCCCCGGGCATCGTGACTTAGCGCCGTTCCCCGGGCATCGTGACTGAGCGCCGTTCCCCGGGCATCGTGACTGAGCGCCGTTCCCCGGGCATCGTGACTGAGCGCCGTTCCCCGGGCATCGTGACTGAGCGCCGTTCCCCGGGCATCGTGACTGAGCGCCGTTCCCCGGGCATCGTGACTCAGCACCGTTCCCCGGGCATCGTGACTCAGCACCGTTCCCCGGGCATCGTGACTGAGCGCCGTTCCCCGGGCATCGTGACTCAGCACCGTTCCCCGGGCATCGTGACTCAGCGCCGTTCCCCGGGCATCGTGACTTAGCGCCGTTCCCCGGGCATCGTGACTCAGTGCCGTTCTCCGGGCATCGTGACTGAGCGCCGTTCCCCGGGCATCGTGACTGAGCGCCGTTCCCCGGGTATCGTGACTGAACGCCGTTCCCCGGGCATCGTGACTGAGCGCCGTTCCCCGGGCATCGTGACTGAGCGCCGTTCCCCGGGCATCGTGACTGAGCGCCGTTCCCCGGGCATCGTGACTGAGCGCCGTTCCCCGGGCATCGTGACTGAGCGCCGTTCCCCGGGCATCGTGACTGAGCGCCGTTCCCCGGGCATCGTGACTGAGCGCCGTTCCCCCGGCATCGTGACTGAGCACCGTTCCCCGGGCATCGTGACTTAACTCCGTTCCCCGGGCATCGTGACTCACGCCGTTCCCCGGGTATCGTGACTTAACTCCGTTCCCCGGGCATCGTGACTGAGCGCCGTTCCCCCGGCATCGTGACTGAGCACCGTTCCCCGGGCATCGTGACTTAACTCCGTTCCCCGGGCATCGTGACTTAACTCCGTTCCCCGGGCATCGTGACTCACGCCGTTCCCCGGGTATCGTGACTTAACTCCGTTCCCCGGGCATCGTGACTGAGCGCCGTTCCCCCGGCATCGTGACTGAGCACCGTTCCCCGGGCATCGTGACTTAACTCCGTTCCCCGGGCATCGTGACCCACGCCGTTCCCCGGGTATCGTGACTTAACTCCGTTCCCCGGGCATCGTGACTTAACTCCGTTCCCCGGGCATCGTGACTTAACTCCGTTCCCCGGGCATCGTGACTTAGCGCCGTTCCCCGGGCATCGTGACTTAGCCCTGTTCCCCGGGCATCGTGACTGAGCGCCGTTCCCCGGGCATCGTGACTTAGCCCTGTTCCCCGGGCATCGTGACTGAGCGCCGTTCCCCGGGCATCGTGACTTAGCCCTGTTCCCCGGGCATCGTGACTCAGCGCCGTTCCCAGGGCATCGTGACTTAGCCCTGTTCCCCGGGCATCGTGACTCAGTGCCGTTCCCAGGGCACCGTGACATAGCCCTGTTCCCCTGCCCTTTCCCCCTTACCCCTGCACATTGTCTCCATTCAATAACTGTCTAACCCCCCCCCCCCTCTAATGACCCGATTGAATCTGCCGCCTCCACACTCCCAGGCAGCGCGTTCCAGACCCCCACCCACTCGCTGCCTGGAAAATATTTCCCCTCGTGTCGCAGTTGCTTTTTCAAATCACTTTAAACCTGTGACTCCTCGTTCCTGATCCTTTTACCAGCAGGAACAGTTTCTCCCTGTCTAATCTGTCCAGCCCCCCCAGGATTTTGTACATCTCTATCAAATCTCCTCTTGGCCGCCTTCTCTCCAAGGAGAAGATCCCAACCTCACCAACCTGTCCTCATAACACCTCTGGGACCACCCTTGTAAACCTCTTCTGCACCCTCTCCGATGTGTTCACACCCTTCCCATAGTGTGGTGCCCAGAACTGTACTGCATATTCCAGCTGAGGTCGAACTCGTGTCTTGTAGAAGATCAGCACAACCTCCTTACCCTTGTAACCAAAAGAGGAAATGCTGGAAAATCTCAGCTGGTCTGACAGCATCTGTAAGGAGAGAAAAGAGCGAACGTTTCGAGTCCAAGATGACCCTTTGTCAATGCTCCTTGCTCTTGTACTGTGCCCCTGTTAATAAATACTGGAATCCTCTCCACCTGTCCTGTCACCTTCAGTGATCTCTGCACACGTTCACCAGGGTCCCTCTGCTCCTGTAGCCCTTTAAGAATTTTACCCCTTATATTGAATCTCCATGTTCCTCCTGTCAAACGGAACCACCTCACACTTCTCCACCCTGAACTTGTTTTCTTATACAAATTTAGAGTGCCCAATTCTTTTTTTCCCCCAACTAAGGGACAATTTAGCGTTCTTTTGAAGTTCTGCACTGTCCTCTTCACGGTTTCGCGGGTCGGAGAGCTCCCAGGATGCTAGCAGGTGAACCGTAATCTCTCCTCATGCTGCCATTCGAACGCTGTGATCCCGGGCAGTCCGCGACTCTACATCCTTCAGCACAGCCCGTGAGGGTAACCGTCATCAGCATTGCTTCTTTATTGTGAATTTGCCTTTTTTGCCTGTCGGATATTGTGTGGTGCAGAGTAGCTGCTGGAATTGCCTGCAAAAACCAGGTGTCACGCTCCACAGGCACAACGAATTGTGTGAAGCGATTTGGAAGCATTTCAAATTGATAAGATGGTCATGTAGACGGGTATGAGGAACGGGCATCTAACCCTGGGCAGAATGACATTGGCAGCCACGCCTGTCTCAGTCTCTGCACCTTCCCTGGAATGCAACCAGTCACTTGGAGCAACATCTTTGGACTGTGGGAGGAAACCGGAGCACCCGGAGGAAATCCACGCACACACGGGGAGGACGTGCAGACTCCGCACAGACAGTGACCCAAGCCGGAATTGAACCCGGGGTCCCTGGAGCGCTGAAGCAGCTGTGCTGACCACTGCGCTACCGTGCCGCCCCAATTAGCACTGCTGCCTCAAGGCGCCGAGGACCCGGGTTTGATCCCGGCCCCGGGGCCCATGTGGAGTTTGCACATTCTCCCCGTGGCTGCCTGGGTCTCCTCCCCCACAACCTAAACCAGGGGAGGTGGATTGGCCACGCTACATTGCTCCTTAATTGGGGAAAAAATAATTGGGTACTCTAAATTTTAAAAATATATATATAAATAACGTGTTATTCTCTGCTCCATGCCAGCCTCCTCCCAGTCTCCATCACGTCATCTCTCACCCTATCAACTAATATTTCTATTCCTTTTCCCCCAACATGTATCTATACTATTCACAACTACGCTGTTTTAGTGTCTTCCGCATTCTCCCCACTGGGTAAGGCCCTGTGGATTTATTTGTGACCATCTTGTATTTATATTCTGTGATTTTCATACTTTTCATCGAATCCCGACAGTGCGAAAGGAGGCCATTTGGCCCATTGAGGCTGCACCGACCCTCTGAAAGAGCACCCTACTATCACGGGGGAGTCCCTTTAAGAAATGTTTTGTCTTATCGAATGGCTTCAGTGATGTCATTGTGTGGGTGGGGCTGGGCTGTGGCTCTGGGTTTTACTTTAGTTTGGTTTGGGGCTGGTACGTGGCTCTGAGTTTTCTGCTTTAGTTTTGACCTTTTGGAAGCTGGATTCAGACACGAGTCTTGTCTGTCTGTCTCTCTCTCTCTCTCTGCATTTTAAAAGCTGTCTCCAGATTACGTGACCACTTAAGAGTGATAACTGTTTTGTGGAAGGAATTCCTGTTTTGGGCAGCAAGCAACAAGTGCCTATACCAGGTCTTGAGTGCTGGGGCACACCTTTGTAAAGGGTTTTCTGGTTTGTGGGGCCTTGTTATCAAATTGGGACAGCTTAGAGGGGGAATTTATTCAGGGTTATATATAGAGTATTGTAGCTGTGTGGGGTATTTATGTTTGTAGTTGATAAAAATGCTTACTATGTGTGTTTATAACAAATGTTAACTACATTTGGAGAATAAACTTTGTTTTTGATTAAAGTACCTCAGGCCTCTGAATAACCCCTCAAAGGCAGGCCCTTGTGTTCCCACAATCAATAAACAGTTGTAGGTCTGGTGAACTCCATGATATACTTTGGAGTTTTGTAAACCCTGGCCCATAACACTGCCTAGAAGAAAGGAAATTACAGCACAGGAACAGGCCCTTCGGCCCTCCCAGCCTGCGCCGATCCCAGATCCTTTATCTAAACCTGTCGCCTATTTTCCAAGGATCTACTTCCCTCTGTTCCCCGCCCGTTCATATATCTGTCTAGATGCATCTTGCATGATGCTATCGTGCCCGCCTCTACCACCTCCGCTGGCAAAGCGTTCCTGGCACCCACCACCCTCTGCGTAAAAAACTTTCCACACACATCTCCCTTAAACTTTCCCCCTCTCACCTTGAAATCGTGACCCCCTTGTAATTGACACCTCCACTCTTGGAACAAGCTTGTTGCTATCCACCCTGTCCATACCTCTCATAATCTTGTAGACCTCAATCAGGCCCCCCCTCAACCGCCGTCTTTCCAACGAAAACAATCCTAATCTACTCAACCTTTCTTCATAACTAGCACCCGCCATACCAGGCAACATCCTGGTGAACCTCCTCTGCACCCTCTCTAAAGCATCCACATCCTTCTGGTAATGTGGCGACCAGAACTGCACGCAGTATTCCAAATGTGGCCTAACCAAAGTCCTATACAACTGTAACATGACCTGCTGACTCTTGTACTCAATACCCCGTCCGATGAAGGCAAGCATGCTGTATGCCTTCTTGACCACTCTATCGACCTGCGTTGCCACCTTCAGGGTACAATGGACCTGAACTCCCAGATCTCTCTGTACATCAATTTTCCCCAGGACTCTTCCATTGACTGTATAGTCCGCTCTTGAATTAGATCTTCCAAAATGCATCACCTCTCATTTGCCTGGATTGAACTCCATCTGCCACTTCTCTGCCCAACTCTCCAATCTATCTATATTTTGCTGTATTCTCTGACAGTCCTCCTCGCTATCTGAAACTCCACCAATCTTAGTATCATCTGCAAACTTGCTAATCAGACCACCTGTACCTTCGTCCAGATCATTTATGTATATCACAAACAACAGTGGTCCGAGCACGGATCCCTGTGGAACACCACTAGTCACCTTTCTCCATTTTGAGACACTCCCTTCCACCACTACTCTCTGTCTCCTGTTGCCCAGCCAGTTCTTTATCCATCTAGCTTGTACACCCTGAACCCTATAAGACTTCACTTTTTCCATCAACCTGCCATGGGAAACTTTATCAAACGCCTTACTGAAGTCTATGTATATGACATCTACAGCCCTTCCCTCATCAATTAACTTTGTCACTTCCTCAAAGAATTCTATTAGGTTTGTAAGACATGACCTTCCCTGCACAAAACCATGCTGCCTATCACTGATAAGTCTATTTTCTTCCAAATGTGAATAGATCCTATCCCTCAGTATCTTCTCCAACAGTTTGCCTCCCACTGACGTCAAGCTCACAGGTCTATAATTCCCTGGATTATCCCTGCTACCCTTCAACAAACGGACAACATTAGCAATTCTCCAGTCCTCCAGGACCTCACCCGTGCTCAAGGATGCTGCAAAGATATCTGTTAAGGCCCCAGCTATTTCTTCCCTCGCTTCCCTCCGTAACCTGGGATAGATCCCATCCGGACCTGGGGACTTATCCACCTTAATGCCTTTTAGAATACCCAAAACTTCCCCCTTCCTTATGTCGACTTGACCTAGAGTATTTAAACATCCATCCCTAGCCTCAATATCCGTCATGTCCCTCTCCTTGGTGAATACCAATGCAAAGTACTCATTAAGAATCTCACCCATCTCCTCTGACTCCACGCATAAATTCCCTCTTTTGTCTTTGAGTGGGCCAATCCTTTCTCTAGTTACCCTCTTGCTCCTTGTATACGAATAAGAGGCTTTGGGATTTTCCTTAACCCTGTTAACCAAAGATATTTCATGACCCCTTTTAGCCCTCTTTATTGCGCGTTTGAGATTTGTCCTACTTTCCTGATATTCCTCCAAAGCTTCATCAGTTTTAAGTCGCCTAGATCTTATGTATGCTTCCTTTTTCATAGTTAGTTTCACAATTCCACCCATCATCCATGGTTCCCTAATCTTGCCATTTCTATCCCTCGGGGGCTGTTTAGCACAGGGCTAAATCGCTGGCTTTGAAAGCAGACCAAGGCAGGCCAGCAGCACGGTTCAATTCCCATATCAGCCTCCCCGAACAGGTGCCGGAATGTGGCGACTAGGGGCTTTTCACAGTAACTTCATTTGAAGCCGACTTGTGACATTAAGCGATTTTCATTTTTCATTTCATTTCATTTCATTTTCACAGGGACATGTCTGTCCTACACTTTAATCAACCTTTCCTGAAAAGACTCCCACATTTCAAATGTGGATTTACCCTTAAACAGCTGCTCCCAATCCACATTCCCCAGCTCCTGCCGAATTTTGTTATACTTGGCCTTTCCCCAATTTAGCACTTTTCCTTTAGGACCACTCTCGTCTTTGTCCATGAGTATTCTAAAACTTACGGAATTGTGATCGCTATTCCCAAAGTAATCACCGACTGAAACTTCATCCACCTGGCCGGGATCATTCCCCAATACCAGGTCCAGTATGGCCCCTTCCCGAGTTGGACTATTTACATACTGCTCTTAAAAAAAAAACTCTCCTGGATGCTCCTTACAAATTCTGCTCCATCTACGCCTCCAACACGACATGAGTCCCATTCAATGTTGGGGAAGTTAAAATCTCGCATCACGACCACCCTATTGCTCGTACATTTTTCTATAATCTGTCTACATATTTGTACCTCGACTTCACGCTCGCTTTTGGGAGGCCTGTAGTAAAGTCCCAACAATGTTACTGCACCCTTCCTATTTCTTAGCTCTACCCATATTGCCTCAGTGCTCGAATCCTCCATCGTGCCCTGCTTAATCACAGCTGTGATATCATCTCTGACCAATAATGCAACTCCTCCACCCCTTTTACCTCCCTCTCTATCCCTCCTGAAGCATCTATACCCTGGGATATTTAGTTGCCAGTCTTGCCCTTCCCTCAACCAAGTCTCAGTAATACCAATAACATCATATTCCCAGGTACTAATCCAAACCCTAAGTTCATCTGCCTTACCTGCTACACTTCTCGCATTGAAACAAATGCACCTCAGACCACCTGTCCCTTTGCGTTCATCATCTCTTCTCTGTCTGCTCTTCCCCTTAGTCACATTGAGTTTATTATCTAGTACCTTACTAGATTTAGTTGCTGCCTCTTTACTGACCTCTAACTTCCTAATCTAGCACGAGGGGACATAGCTTTAAATTGAGGGGAGATGGATATAGGATAGATGTCAGAGGTAGGATCTTTACTCAGAGGGTAAGGGTGTGGAATGCCCTGCCTGCAACAGTAGTGGACTCGCCAACACTAAGGGCATTCAAATGGTCATTGGATAGACATATGGACGATAAGGGAATAGTGTAGATGGGCTTTAGAGTGGTTTCACAGGTCGGCGCAACATCGAGGGCCGAAGGGCCTGTACTGCGCTGTAATGTTCTATGTTCTAATCTGGTTCCCATCCCCCCCCTAGACCCACTCCCCGCCCTATCCCCATAACCCCACCTAACCTGCACATCTTTGGACTGTGGGAGGAAACCGGAGCACCCGGAGGAAACCCACGCACACACTGGGAGGAAGTGCACACTCCGCACAGACAGTGACCCAAACCGGGAATCGAACCTGGGACCCTGGCACTGTGAGTCAGCAGTGTTAACCCGGGTCCCTGGCACTGTGAGACAGCAGTGTTAACCTGGGTCCCTGGCACTGTGAGACAGCAGTGTTAACCCGGGTCCCTGGCACTGTGAGACAGCAGTGTTAACCCAGGTCCCCGGCACTGAGACAGCAGTGTTAACCTGGGTCCCTGGCTCTGTGAGACAGCAGTGTTAACCCAGGTCCCCGGCACTGTGAGACAGCAGTGTTAACCTGGGTCCCTGGCACTGTGAGACAGCAGTGTTAACCCGGGTCCCTGGCTCTGTGAGACAGCAGTGTTAACCCAGGTCCCCGGCACTGTGAGACAGCAGTGTTAACCTGGGTCCCTGGCACTGTGAGACAGCAGTGTTAACCCGGGTCCCTGGCTCTGTGAGACAGCAGTGTTAACCCGGGTCCCTGGCACTGTGAGACAGCAGTGTTAACCCGGGTCCCTGGCACTGTGAGACAGCAGTGTTAACCCGGGTCTCTGGCACTGTGAGGCAGCAGTGTTAACCCGGGTCCCTGGCACTGTGAGACAGCAGTGTTAACCCGGGTACCTGGCACTGTGAGACAGCAGTGTTAACCCGGGTCCCTGGCACTGTGAGGCAGCAGTGTTAACCCGGGTCCCTGGCTCTGTGAGACAGCAGTGTTAACCCGGGTCCCTGGCACTGTGAGACAGCCGTGTTAACCCGGGTCCCTGGCACTGTGAGACAGCAGTGTTAACCCGGGTCCCTGGCACTGTGAGACAGCAGTGTTAACCAGGGTCTCTGGCACTGTGAGGCAGCAGTGTTAACCCGGGTCTCTGGCACTGTGAGACAGCAGTGTTAACCCGGGTCCCTGCCACTGTGAGTCAGCAGTGTTGACCCGGGTCCCTGGCACTGTGAGACAGCAGTGTTAACCCGGGTCTCTGGCACTGTGAGACAGCAGTGTTAACCAGGGTCTCTGGCACTGTGAGACAGCAGTGTTAACCCGGGTCCCTGGCACTGTGAGACAGCAGTGTTAACCCGGGTCCCTGGTACTGTGAGACAGCAGTGTTAACCCGGGTCCCTGGCACTGTGAGACAGCAGTGTTAACCCGGGTCCCTGGCATTGTGAGACAGCAGCGTTAACCCGGGTCCCTGGCGCTGTGAGACAGCAGCGTTAACCCGGGTCCCTGGCGCTGAGAGACAGCAGCGTTAACCCGGGTCCCTGGCGCTGTGAGACAGCAGTGTTAACCCGGGTCCCTGGCACTGTGAGGCAGCAGTGTTAACCCGGGTCCCTGGCACTGTGAGACAGCAGTGTTAACCCGGGTCCCTGGCACTGTGAGACAGCAGTGTTAACCTGGGTCCCTGGCACTGTGAGGCAGCAGTGTTAACCCGGGTCCCTGGCACTGTGAGACAGCAGTGTTAACCCGGGCCCCTGGCACTGTGAGACAGCAGTGTTAACCCGGGTCCCTGGCACTGTGAGACAGCAGTGCTAACCCGGGTCCCTGGCACTGTGAGACAGCAGTGCTAACCCGGGTCCCTGGCACTGTGAGACAGCAGTGTTAACCCGGGTCCCTGGCTCTGTGAGACAGCAGTGCTAACCCGGGTCCCTGGCACTGTGAGACAGCAGTATTAACCCGGGTCCCTGGCACTGTGAGACAGCAGTGTTAACCCGGGTCCCTGGCACTGTGAGACAGCAGTGTTAACCCGGGTCCCTGGCACTGTGAGACAGCAGTGTTAACCCGGGTCCCTGGCACTGTGAGACAGCAGTGTTAACCCGGGTCCCTGGCACTGTGAGACAGCAGTGCTAACCCGGGTCCCTGGCACTGTGAGACAGCAGTGTTAACCCGAGTCCCTGGCACTGTGAGACAGCAGTGTTAACCCGGTTCCCTGGCACTGTGAGACAGCAGTGTTAACCCGGGTCCCTGGCTCTGTGAGACAGCAGTGTTAACCCGGGTCCCTGGCTCTGTGAGACAGCAGTGCTAACCCGGGTCCCTGGCACTGTGAGACAGCAGTGTTAACCCGGGTCCCTGGCACTGTGAGACAGCAGTATTAACCCGAGTCTGGCTATATGTTATATACAATATCTATCTGATTGGCTGACTGGGCAGGAAGGCGAGATATTTATTGCACCCTGTGCCCCTTCCGCCAGCTTCCGGCGCAAACCAACTTTCTTTTAGGGTGATGTGTTCCACCTGCCCCTCTTCTCCCAATTTTTCTTTCTCCTTCCATAAAGCTCATCGCTCTCTCCAAAAAGCGCTGCGGGGGCAGCTACGCCACGTGGACTGAAGTGGTTCAAGAGGGCAGCTCGCCACCACTTTCTCAAGGGGCAATTAGGGATGGGGACGAAATGCCGGCCGGCCCAGCGAAGCCCACAATGAATAACAGAAAACGCACTCCCGTTTCTTTCCAAAGTCTTTGAAAACTTGCTGCTCACGTCCCAAATTCCCTATTACTTTTCCCAGACTCTGTAGTCTTTCCCAGTCTGTGGCCGCCCTGCATTTCCCTTCCGCAATCAGCGGCTGAAGTGCTGCTGGGGCTTGCTGTGGAGCTCCTGCGTCGGTCAGCAGGTTGCAGTTTGATGCCACCCGTTCCCCAATTCTGCAAGTTGGCTCAAATCTCCAGCTCCCATCTGCAGCTGACGGGAGATGAAAGGCTGGCGGCCCCGAGGGCAAGGCTGCTGGCCTGGGCTGCCGCTTTCTGGGGAGGGGGTGGAGTTGGGAAAGCTGTACGTGCCTCCCATTGGGAGAGAGCTGGTGCTGGGTCACAGCACGCACAGGATCTCCGCCTGATCTCCCATCAAATTCTTCACAAACCACCTTTGTGGCGGTGCTGATGTCTGACTTGCTGACGTGACACTGGTGCCTCTGGTAACAAACGCATTGTTTGCCCTCACCATACCGGTCTTGTGTCTCTGTTGGATAACGTCTGCTGAGTGGGGATCATGCTGCTCCTGCTCCCCCACATCCCTCATTTTACTCTATTGAGCATCTCTGAATTTAATCCCTGCAAAATAATGGGCGGCACGGCAGCACAGTGGTTAGCACTGTTGCTTCACGGCCCGGGTTCGATTCCCGGCTTGGGTCACTGTCTGTGCGGAGTCTGCACGTTCTCCCCGTGTCTGCGTGGGTTTCCTCCGGGTGCTCCGGTTTCCTCCCACAAGTCCCGAAAGACGTGCTGTTGGGTGAATTGGACATTCTGAATTCTCCCTCTGTGTACCCGAACAGGCGCCGGAATGTGGCGACTAGGGGCTTTTCACAGTTACTTCATTGCAGTGTTAATGTCAGCCTACTTGTGACACTAATAAAGATTGTTAGATTATTATTATTAAATTGATGGCCCTGCTCTGTGTCCGGGCTCTAAGCTCGTTAGTTCCCTTCCTAAATTATCCTTGCTCTCTGTCCTCTGAGACAGACACTGTCAAGCTCAGGGGCGTGGCCCCCCAGGTGGGTCGCGGGCGGGTGTCGGGAGAGTCGCGGAGCCGTCCGTCGCGGTGCCCCCGATCGCGCAACAGCCGGCTTTTAATAATGCTGGCTGCGAGCGGCCTTCAAAATGGGCAGGAACAGATTTTAAAAAATTCGGCCGCACTGCGCATGCGCACCGATGATCGGGCACGCATGCGCAGTGCGGCTGCGTTTTTTTCTTATATGGTCGCAGCCTTTTTTTTTCAGGTTTTGGGGTCCAAAGGGACCCAAAACCATTTCCTCCATTCGCGCACTCTCAGCAGCCTCCCGGATGAGGGCCCGTCGCTCTGCCAGGTTCAAGGATAGCTGTTGGGCTGAGATTCGGGGTGGGGGTGGGGGGGGGGGGGGGGGGGGGGGGGGGGGAGCAGCAGAGACCATCTTGCGAGAGTTAAGGAAGTTGGTGTGTATGTGGAACCCGAAAGTAACACTCGTAGCTGTAACGGTTCGCACCCGATGGCAGCATCCCCGGGATAAGCAGGCAGGGGTCGGGATGGGGGGGGCAGGGTTCCGAAATAATGAGGAGCATCAATTATGTAGATAGTCGGCATCTTTTCCCAAAGGTAGCGAAGTCTACAACTAGAGGGAGTAGTGTGGCGATGCCGGCGTTGGGCTGGGGTGGGCTCAGTAAGAAGTCTCACAACACCAGGTTAAAGTCCAACAAGTTTGTTTCGAATCAATAGCTTTCGGAGCGCTGCTCCTTCCTCAGGTCCTGAGGGTGTGACAGGCGAGGTGTGACAGTCAAGACCTGAGGAAGGAGCAGTGCTCCGAAAGCTAGTGATTCGAAACAAACCCGTTGAAATTAAAAATGAAAATCGCTGATTGCCACGTGTAGGCTTCAAATGACGTTACTGTGAAAAGCCCCTAGTCGCCACGCTCCGGCGCCTGTTCGGGGAGGCTGTTACGGGAATTGAACCGTGCTGCTGGCCTGCCTTGGTCTGCTTTCAAAGCCAGCGATTTAGCCCTGTGCTAAACAGCCCCTTTCACCTGGTGTTGTAAGACTTCTTAGAGTGCAGAGGTTTAAGGTGAGAGGGGAGAGATACAAAAGAGACCAGAGGGGAAAACGGAGGGTGGTGAGCACCTGGAATGGGCTGCCAGAGGCAGTGGTAGAGGCGGGTACAATTTTGTCCTTTAAAAAAACAGTCAGTTACATGGGCCGGGTGGGTATAGAGGGATATGGGCCAAATGTGGGCAAGTGGGACTAGCTTAGTGATAGAAACTGGGCGGCATGGAGAAGCTGGGCCGAAGGGCCTGTTTCCCTGCGGTAAACATCTGTGACTCTATTCAATGTCTTAGCCTCCACTACTCCCCGTGGTAACGAATTCCACAGGCTCACCACTCTCTGGGTGAAGAAATTTCTCCTCAGCTCTGTCCTCAATGGTCTACCCCGTATCCTCAGACTGTGACCCCTGGTTCTGGACACCCCCACCATCGGGAACATCCTTCCTGCATCGACCCTGTCCAGTCCGGTTAGAATTTTATAGGTTTCTGTGAGATCCCCCCTCATTCTCCTGAATTCCAGCGAATACAATCCTAACCCGTTCAACCTCTCCTCGTCCGTCAGTCCCGCCACCCCAGGAATCAGCCTGGTAAACATTCTCTGTACTCCCCCCATAGCTAGAACATCCTTCCTCAGAGAAGGAGACCAAAACTGCTCACAATACTCCAGGTGTGGCCTCACCAAGGCCCTGTACAATTCCAGCAACACAGCCCTGCTCCTGTACTCGAAACCTCTCGCTATGAAGGCCAACAGACCATTAGCCTCCTTTACCGCCTGCTGCACCTGCAGCTTACCTTCAGCGACTGGTGCACAAGGACACCCAGGTCCCGCTGCACACTCCCCTCTCCCAATTTACAACCGTTCAGGTAGTAATCTGCCCTCCTGTTTTTGCTTCCAAAGTGGATAACCCCAACACTTATCCAAATTATACTGCATCAGCCATTGATTAGCAGTGCTGAACGAGCAGAGGCAGGATCATTTCAAACCGGTCTCCGTACATACATTCACAAGACTCGTACCGTTTCTCGGTCAGCCCCCCCCGTCTGTCCGTCCAGACTCCACCTCCGGCCGGCCCCTCTCTCCCCGGGTGCCCCCCTCCCCTAGGCGCTGAGGCGGAGGTGGTGACCATTGTGTGCCCCCCCCTCCAGACCCCAAACCCTGCACTGGCTGCTGCTGCTAAGTTATCTCGGATGGGTTGAATGTTCCACTTAGCAGTTGAGTGACCTCCCAGCTCGCCAGTGACTCATTCTGCTTCAAGCTTGCACGGTTTAGATGTTTTGAAAGCATTGTGCAGTGCACCAGTTCCAGGAGCTGGTTATATTCAGAGAGCAGTTCCAGGTGGGGAGTTCAGAAGATGATATTTAGTCACATTAACTTCAGTCGTGTTTCCTACAATGTTTAGCTACCTAAGTGGGCTTTTCTCCGTCTTTCTCTATCGTTAAAAGCTTATGCATGCAGCCACTTCCTGTTGTGACAATGTTTGGTCATGCCTCGAGACATCTCGGTGTTCAGGGCGTTCCCCGTGTGAATTATGTCAACTCTGTATCGAGGCAGCTCAACCTTTGTACAGAGAGCTTCTCGGGGGCCCCTCCCAGCTCAATCACCATCACTCCCGACAAGAACAACTCCTCTCGGGCGAACTGTGGACACCGCCACTCAATTCCCTCGCTCTCTGCCCAGAATTGACGGCAAGGAGTTAAACTCGCGGTTAGCTGACGGCACAGCGCTGCTTTCAGAATGAGACCAGGCCCAAGAAAATATCGCAGGTGAAGTAAAATCTAGGGTGTGGGTTGCGAATGAACACCAAGAAGAGGGAAGCGCCGTTAGAAAAGACCAGCGTGAAGATGAAGTGGATGTTGTGTCTCGCCGGGACAAGTAGATAGGTTAAACGATGACGAGGAATGCTCGGTGCAATGCCAAAGTGTGACGGCTGGAGAGAGCCAGCAGTCGCTTGGTGAAGATGGATGTCAACTGGTCTGTGGGCAATTAAATAAAGATCCGTGGAAGGAAATGGAGGCCGTGGAAAGGTGGGCGCCAGGACACACGTCCAAAATTCCAGCGTCAAGCGAAGGGCAGCTTGAAATGACAGAGTGAACAGGGGTCTTGAAGAAGTGACATTCGGAAAAGAAATGTCAGCGTTCCGGCCATTTGGCCAGAGCTGGAGCCCCTCGGAGATTCCTTCCAGAGGGTAAAGTGGACGGCCATGGGACCAGGAGGTCGAACTTGGCGGAGTTGGATGGCGAATGTCACGGGGGTGGGGGGGGGGGGGGGGGTGGCGGGGGCCAGGCAGACGGGTGTGATGTGACGTGCCAGCAGGGCTCCAGGTCGCAGTAGCACCTGGCAGGACCGGACGGCTGAGGAACCAGTGGCTGACCTAATGCCGGGGTGGAATAGCGGAGAGCAATATCCCCCCCCCCCCCCAAACATTCTTCAGCATTTACCCCACGTAGCGGTGGGGAATGACCAAATTACATGTCTCTGATGTGTACTGGGATGGGCTGCTGTGGAACCCAGCAACCTGCAAACGCCTCGCTCGAGTGTCCCTAATTCACTTGTCAGCCTCTTCGGTGAGTTTCAGCAGGTTGATCAACCGTGGGAGCCGTCGGCCACAAGGCCTGATCACATCGCCTCTGACACCCACACTGGCGATGACCAGGAGACCCCACCGCAAAATCCAACCGTTACTCCTCCCCCAGGGCCCTGAAACCGAAAGTTCTCAAATTGTCTCGCAAGATATAACCAACGCTGTGCGGGAGAAAAGATTTCGCAGACGAGGGTTGTATTCCTTGGAATTTAGAGGGTTTAGGGTCGTTTTCAAGACATTGCCTGTGGGTTAGAAGTGATTTCTGTGGTTTGGGGAATGTGGGACCAGGAGGCGCACTCTGGAGGCAGACTTTACAGAAGTGAAATTGGGGAGAAGTTTGTATTTTTCCTCCACAAACAGTTCATGCTTTGATCAGGCAATTATAAAGATGAAATTCTGATGGGTTTCTAGTTCAAAGGCATTGAGGAAAATATGACAAAAGATGGGAATTACTAACCAACCATGATCACATCAAGTGACAGAACAGACTCAAGGGGCAGAATGGCCTCCTGCTGTTGCTATCTCCCCGTTCCCCTGTAGATTATGTGAATTGTCCCTGTGATGCTTGTCGTTACTGACCAAACTAACCAGGTCTGGCTGGGCCATGTCTCCAAATAAGACACTGCAGCCCCAAATCTTGCGTTGCCACAATGCTCTGCCTGTTTTCAAAAGGTTACCCTTTTCTTTACCTAATACATGCGTCAGACTTTTAAAAAGACTAAAAATACATGTGTGCGTGTTCTGTTATCGTATCATTGTCTGGAGCTCCCAAACCGACTGCGTTCAAGCTGTGCCTCGATCACTGTGCTGCCCCCCCCCCCCCAGCACCTGGCTCACTCACCAGGCCATTACTGTCTCCGAGTGACACACACTGACCTGCCGATGGCCGCCTGGTTGACGTGGTGAGGGTTGCCCGACCGGATACGAAACTAGCGCCCCCGATGGTCCGGCAGTTCACTGGGCTTCTGTTACCCAGGGGGTTTGCCCAGCTTCCATTTTGAGCTAGGGACCCGTAACCGGGCGGTGGGGAGTACTGACGGCCTGAACGAGCCTGGCCTCCTTGAGGATCTGGGTTCCCTCTCCTGTTTGCCAACTGCTGGAGGGAAATGAGCGACTGTCGGAGCTGAAATGAAAATGAAAATCGCTGATTGTCACGAGTAGGCTTCAAATGAAGTTACTGTGAAAAGCCCCTAGTCGCCACATTCCGGCGCCTGTTCGGGGAGGCTGGTACGGGCTCAAAGTAGCTGTGTCCACAGGCTGACGCTCGACCGGGATGGTCAGTCGGGCAAGACACTCACCATTGGCACGTGCCTGAGCATGAGTTGTGGTTTCAGGTGGAGTTGGATGGGAGAGGAACATCTGTAATGAGTGTGATGGTAGCTGCTGTAAGATCTGGACTCCGGTGCTAGGGAGCAGATTTCTGTTACCCGTGTGAGAGGCTCTGCGGTCTCCACCAGTGTTAGCCATTGTTCAGTCAGTTTCTGGACCATAACAGATAGGAGCAGAATTAGGCCACTCGGCCCATCGAGTCTGCTCCGCCATTCAATCATGGCTGATATTTTCTCATCCCTATTCTCCTGCCTTCTCCCCATAACCCCTGATCCCCTCATTAATCAAGAACCTATCTATCTCTGTCTTAAACACACTCAGTGATTTGGCCTCCACAGCCTTCTGCGGCAAAGAGTTCCACAGATTCACCACCCTCTGGCTGAAGAAATCCCTCCTCATCTCTGTTTTAAAGGATCGTCCCTCCAGTCTGAGGTTGTGTCCTGGGAGCTGGGGACAAATTTGCAGTCAGGCAGGGGAGTTCTGCTTGGCACGCTGCAGGGAATGTATCCCTCCAGCAACATCTCTCAAAACACAGGACCTGATATTTTGGGATCTTGCTGTGTGCAAATTGGCTGCTGCAGTGCAGCAGCGGTTACACTTTAACCAGCTGCCGGGCATTTTGACATGTCCTGACCACTCGGAAAGCGCTGCACAAAGGCAAGTCTGTCAGGGTTCAGGGTAAATACCACATGGCTGCCAAGGTGAACATTCAGCGCTGTTTCTTCTTGTGTGTACTCTGGGGGGATTGGGGGGGGGGGGGGGGGTGGGAAAGGGTCTCCTCCCCCTGGTCTGTGCGATTTTGGGGGGGTCTCCTCCCCCTGGTCTGTGCGATTGGGGGGGGGGTCCTCCTCCCCCGGTCTGTCGGATTATTGGGGGGGGATCTCTTCCCCCTGGTCTGTGCAGCCTAATTATCATGTTACTCTGTCTCAGAAATTGTGGCGAGAGCGCTGCGATGGAGGGTGCGGTGGGGATGAGAAATGTATCAGCCATGATCGAATGGCAGAGCAGACTTGATGGGCCGAGTGGCCTAATTCTGCTCCTCTGTCTGATGGTCCTGCTCTGGACTCTGCCTGTACGTAGATCCGTCCAGGCTCTCTGTCAGTGCGGAACCACAGCCTTGCTGGAGAAAAAACGGGGAGGGGAGGACAGCAGGTGCTTTTCTGGGCTGCCAAGATCAAAGCTGAAACCAAAGTCAACCCTTGGAGCTCCGGAATAAAACATCCGAGTTCCTCAAGCCCAGGATGTGAGTGAGCTGTTACTTGTGGTTGAGAAGAGGAGATGGAAGCACCAGTGGTATTTCTGATGGTGGATGATAAACGCAGGCTAAAACGCAGTAGCTGTGTGAGTGTGTGTGTCCCCGCGTGCGGACTGTGCGTGCTGCTGGGACCGCCTAGAGCGCTGGTAACTCTGGCTTTGAATTTCCTAGTCTGGAGTGGATTGGTCTTGGTTATGTAACACACAAGCTGATTAGATGACTCTGACCTCTCGTACGCTCTCTCGCGCCCTCTCGCTCCCTCTCTGCTGTCTGACTCGAGCTGGTCACTATATAATAAAAAATCAAGCTTTATTGTGTCTACACTTGCATTATAAATATCTAGCTCCGCAATTATAATGCAGCGTGTCACCCTGTAATTACAGTCTCCTGATGCTGGCACGTTAAGTACTTTTGTTCCTTCTAATGCTGCGTGATCTATGCTGTTGTGTGATTAGCTACTGTCGTCAGTACATTCCTCGACTCAACTGGACAGAGTGCGTAACACCGCAAAAGGGCCATTCAGCCTGCTGGCTAGGACGAATGGCCCTTTTGCGGTGTTATGCACTCTGTCCAGTTGAGTCGAGGAATGTACTGACGACATTAGCTAATCACACAACAGCATAGATCACGCAGCATTAGAAGGAACAAAAGTACTTAACGTGCCAGCATCAGGACCCCCCCCCCCCCCCCCCGCTTTTTCAACAACTCAAAGCCCATCACGTTTCTACCCCCCCCTCCCCCCTCCACTTCCGAAGACTTGTGGCGTTAACTCTGTTTCCCCTTCCACATTTGCCGCCAGACCTGCTGTGTTTTATCGTGTTTTTAATTTGGATTTCCAGCCTTGGGTGTTAATACTGCGCACGGGTCTCCCCCATGGAATGAAGCAGTGAGCCCTGACGGGTTTGCTACACTCTACCTTTCCTCAGCCGTCTGACATGTATTTCTATTCCGTTTTCCGTCGTCCAGTTTCCTTTTGGAAAGCATCCCAGCTATTTGCTCCAACCATTTCCTGTGGTGGCGTGTTGCATGTCCTTAGACAACGCGTGGTTCTGGGGGGGCGGTGTGGGGGCTGGCAAGGGAGGCAGACTGGTGACTCTGAACTGGTTCTGGTTGTTGCCACAGTGACAGGATGGTGTGGGGAGCGGTGTGTGTGTGTAAAGGAGTGGACCGGAACATGTACTCTCCCTCTCTCGTATTGCTGGAGGGGGAAAGGTTCACCCGACATTAATCAAGCGGTTTACTTTGAACGTCCCGCTCCCCCGTGGGATCCTACGTGACGATCAGCCCTCACAGTAAGTGACCATTGGTTGAGTGTTGGGAGTGGGGAAGTTGCCTATTCTGTTGTGGAGACCAGCTGAACCCAAAGCTTCCCATACAGTCCACACCGGCCATCTGTTCCCTCTATTCCAGTTCTTGGCCCTGTGGCCTTGTATGTCGTGGTACATTGAGGGCAACACGGTGGCACAGCGGTTAGCACAGCTGCCTCACAGCACCAGGGTCCCAGGTTCGATTCCCGGCTTGGGTCACTGTCTGTGCGGAGTCTGCACGTCCTCCCCGTGTCTGCGTGGGTTTCCTCCGGGTGCTCCGGTTTCCTCCCACAGTCCAAAGGTGTGCGGGTTAGGTGGATTGGCCAGGATAAATTGCCCCTTGGTGTCCAAAAAGGTTAGGTGGGGGGATGGGGATGGGGTGGGGGTGGAGGTGTGGGCCTAAGTAGGGTGCTCTTCCCAAGAGCCGGTGCAGACTCGATGGGCCGAATGGCCGCCTTCTGCACTGTAGATTCTGTGATTAACCATGATTCTCTGATAGACGACTATTTTCCCAGCCTGCCTTCCCTCGGAACCGATCTCGCACGCACTTACCGTCAAACTATCTCTCCTCACCCGATTTCAAACCAATGGCTTTCGAAATGCAAGTTTAGCTCAGTTGGGTGGGCAGCTGGTTGGTGATGCAGAGCCAGGCCAGCAGCGTGGGTTCGATCCCCACGCTGTCCATGTCCTCCGGGAGCGCCGAGCGGAATCCACCCGCTTTGAGATGAGAGAACTGGGCCGTGGTACTCGGTCAGCTATCCGGGCAGGTTAGCGATTGAAGGGAATTGGCTGTTCCCGTCTAACCCAAGGTTGGGTTATTTTGGCATTGCCCCCCCCCCCCCCCCCCCCCCCCCCGTATGGTGATGGTGTCGCTGACATTGGGCCCAGGCAACATGGCCACGGTGATGTCCCTCCGCGTTCCTCGCGGTCTGTTTGCGTGGCTGGTGTGACTGTTACTCTGGGTGGCTGGAGATGGGGAATCCCATAATCTCTGTGCCCCGCCAGCAGCAGAGTTGAGCTTCAGAATTGTGCCTGCGTGATGTACGTACACCCCGACCTCAGCGATAGAGCTGACACTGCATTGAATCTCCACTCCGTACCTGTTGCCCAGCTAACTGAGGTAGATATCAGGGCCGTTCTCCCCATACCCAGATCTCCCGTGGGCTGTTTTCGAAGCAGGCCTTGTTGTAAGTTGCATTAGCCAGTGCAAGCTTGGATCTTCCAGGTCACTAACCTTGGATCAGGCAGGTTTTCCCGTGTTGAGACCTGCACAAGGACTCTGAGTGTAGTGCTGAGGGAGTGCGACATTGTTGGGGTTCCTGTCCTCGAGGGAGGGCATTGTCTGCCTATTTAGGTGGAGTTACCCCAGGGCGCGCCCCTGTCAGTTTCTGCTGCTCTGCTCACTGATCCATTCCTGTCTCTGGGAGCTTGCTGAATTGACAACAGTATTTCTTACCTGGCAACGGTTAGTGTACAAACCAGGGGCAGGAGCTGGCCATTCGGCCCCTTGAACCAGCTCTGCCATTTGATAAGATTCTGGCTGACCTGACCAGGCTACAAAGGTGCAGCAATGTCTGTCAGACACTTGGCTATTTCACATTCAATAATTCTCCAGAGAAGCTGGATACAAAGTGTGGCCACCGAGCAGAGCATTGGGAAATTATTCCTGAGTCCGGGCAGGCAGAGGGCCTGTCGGATTGGCAACATAAGATATTTCACATCAGTTTCATGTCCCCCTCGCATGGTGGCAGCTCTGGGGACTCCATCTCCTGCCTCTCCAGCAGGGCAGTCACATTCTTGCTCCCCCAATTCCCCCTTTAAGGCACGCTGCCCCACCTTATAGACCCCTCTGGTGCGTTGCAACGTCTCGTCCCCCCCCCAAACACAATTCCACTGACTGTGCGCCTCTCTCCCCCTGTACTGACCCTCTGACAGTGCGGCACTCCCTCAGTACTGACCCTCTCACAGTGCGGCACTCCCTCAGTACTGACCCTCTGACAGTGCAGCACTCCCTCAGTACTGACCCTCTGACAGTGCGGCTCTCCCTCAGTACTGACCCTCTGACAGTGCGGCACTCCCTCAGTACTGACCCTCTGACAGTGCAGCACTCCCTCAGTACTGACCCTCTGACAGTGCGGCACTCCCTCAGTACTGACCCTCTGACAGTGCGGCACTCCCTCAGTACTGACCCTCTGACAGTGCGGCACTCCCTCAGTATTAACCCTCTGACAGTGCGGCACTCCCTCAGTACTGACCCTCTGACAGTGCGGCGCTCCCTCAGTACTGACCCTCTGACAGTGCGGCTCTCCCTCAGTACTGACCCTCTGACAGTGCGGCACTCCCTCAGTACTGACCCTCTGACAGTGCAGAAATCCCTCAGTACTGGCCCTCTAACAGTGCGGCACTCCCTCAGTACTGACCCTCTGACAGTGCGGCACTCCCTCAGTACTGACCCTCTGACAGTGCGGCACTCCCTCAGTACTGACCCTCTGACAGTGCAGCGCTCCCTCAGTACTGACCTCCTGACAGTGCAGCACTCACTCGGTACTGACCCTCTGATGACGCAAGGCTGTCCATAGAGCGTAGGGGCAGTAGTAGTCCATTCAGCCCATCAAGTCTGCTTCGCCATTCACTGAGATCATGACTGATATGATGATCCTCAACTCACTTTCCGCCTTATCCCCACGACCGTTGATTCCCTCACTGATTGAAAACCTCCATCTCAGCCTAAACATACTTCGCGACCCAGCCTCTGCAGCTCTGCGCTGGAGAACTCCACAGATTCGCCACCCTCTGAGAGAAGAAATTCCCCGTCATCGACCCTGTGAGCAGGGATCCCTCTAACCCCCTTCAACAGCACCCACCCTCTCCTCCACACAGGACTGTGCGCGTCAGCCTGGACTCTGTTTTGCAGTATTGTTGGGATGTGAAATGGCTGCGAATTGTTTGGAGGTTGTGCATGATTGTGTTCCTCTGCTGTACGTTGCGTTGGGCGGCGGTGAATGTGTTAATGTTCCACGTCCCATTCTCCCCGAGGTCTGGAAGTCAGAAGCTCTATTTTTTTGGCACTTCCTGAATATCTTTGTAAACTCTGCACACTGTACGCGGCTCTCCCAGTTTATGGTTGCCCTCCATCTCCAGAGCTCCGAGCTCGTGTCCTGTCACGATGCTCCGCTTCAGCCGTGACGCTTTGTGACACGGTCTGTGTGTGTGAGTGTGAGTGAGAAACTCAATGAACCTTTTCCCAACTGCTTGAGTGGCAGGGGAGCGAAACCGGGGTGGATGCCTCTCACCTTTTTACAGCTGTGGTGAAATCTCTGCACCGATTTGCCCGTAACCCGAACCCTGTGCTGCAGCCGAATGTTGGGTTTCTCCGCCTCTTGTACTTCCTGCACCTGTAGAGGCGAAACCTGAACGTGCAATCTTGTGAGAAGGGCCACACCTTTTGGGGGCAGTCTCCAGCGCGTTACCTGCCTCCGCAGCAGAGCTCGGGTGGGGCTGCTTTCAAGCGCTCTGCAATTGCAGGTTATTCCACCTC
This sequence comes from Scyliorhinus torazame, assembly GCF_047496885.1. Classification (NCBI taxonomy): domain Eukaryota; kingdom Metazoa; phylum Chordata; class Chondrichthyes; order Carcharhiniformes; family Scyliorhinidae; genus Scyliorhinus; species Scyliorhinus torazame. Next base: position 4,197,707 of record NC_092730.1, on the reverse strand, counting down.
CATAGTAAACATTTACTCTGCCGTTGTGAAACTAGACCTCGTCTTAAAGTCCAGCCGGGCTGAGACGCAGCAGCGGACACAGATGAAGGTAGGCTCCAGCGCTCCTTTGGTGCTGTAAAGTTGTTCCCGGTGTTTTAAAGGCCCTTCTCCCCGTTTCAATGCGCTGGGGCCTTGCCTTCACCGACACCCGCCTTCGGGAGGAGGCACTTGCCGACGCTGGCAGTGAGATCAGGAGCCCTCATTGAGGCTTGACGCTGACGAGGAAGTGAATTTGTGATGTGTGCACAGTTTGCCATTTTATCCTCCGCTGGCAGTGAGCTTTCGCGGAGCCAGGGACCTTGTCCTCCGCTGCCTGCCCCTCCAACGTGAACCCTGACAGCAGGTGCTGCGGGGGGGGGATTGGTGGTGAGGGGGGAGGTGCTGATAGAGAGATGACAGGGGGGGGGGGGGAGCTGTTGGGAGACGATGACGGGGCTGTGCTGAGATAGGGTGGGGTGAGGAAGGTATTTTGAGAGTTGATAGAGGAGTCCTGGAGTGGTTGGGGTTGGGGGGGTATCTGTGCCCACCTCAATGTTTAATGATATGGGGGCCCTGGAGCGGTTGGGGTTTGGGGGGGGGTGTCTGTGCCCACCTCAGTGTTTAATGATAGAGGAGTCCTGGAGTGGTTGGGGTTGGGGGGTGGGGGTATCTGTGCCCACCTCAGTGTTTAATGTTTAATGATGGGGAGTCCTGGAGCGGTTTGGGGGGGGGTATCTGTGCCCACCCCAATGTTTAATGATGAGGAGTCCTGGAGCGGTTTGGGGGTGGGTGTATCTGTGCCCACCCCAATGTTTAATGATGGGGGGCCCTGGAGCGGTTTGGGGCGGGGTATCTGTGCCCACCCCAATGTTTAATGATGGGGTGGCCCTGGAGCGGTTGGGGTTGGGGGGTGGGGGTATCTGTGCCCACCCCAATGTTTAATGATGGGGAGTCCTGGAGTGGTTTGGGGGGGTATCTGTGCCCACCCCAATGTTTAATGATGGGGTGGCCCTGGAGCGGTTTGGGGCGGGGGGTATCTGTGCCCACCCCAATGTTTAATGTTTAATGACAGGGGGCCCTGGAGCGGTTTGGGGGGGGGGTATCTGTGCCCACCCCAATGTTTAATGATGGGGGGTCCTGGAGCGGTTGGGGGGTGGGGGTATCTGTGCCCACCCCAATGTTTAATGATGGGGAGTCCTGGAGTGGTTTGGGGGGGTATCTGTGCCCACCCCAATGTTTAATGATGGGGGGGCCCTGGAGCAGTTTGGGGCGGGGGGTATCTGTGCCCACCCCAATGTTTAATGACAGGGGGCCCTGGAGCGGTTTGGGGGGGGGGTATCTGTGCCCACCCCAATGTTTAATGTTTAATGACAGGGGGCCCTGGAGCGGTTTGGGGGGGGGGGTATCTGTGCCCACCCTAATGTTTAATGATGGGGGGGCCCTGGAGCGGTTGGGGTTTGGGGGGGGGTATCTGTGCCCACCCCAATGTTTAATGATAGCGGGCCCTAGAGCGGTTTGGGGGGGGGGGTATCTGTGCCCACCCCAATGTTTAATGATAGGGGGCCCTGGAGCGGTTTGGGGGTGGGTGTCTGTGCCCACCCCAATGTTTAATGATAGGGGGCCCTGGAGCGGTTTGGGGGGGGGTATCTGTGCCCACCCCAATGTTTAATGATGGGGGGTCCTGGAGCGGTTTGGGGGGGTATCTGTGCCCACCCCAATGTTTAATGATGGGGGGCCCTGGAGCGGTTGGGGTTTAGGGGGGAGGGTATCTGTGCCCACCCCAATGTTTAATGATAGGGGGGCCCTGGAGCGGTTTGGGGGGGGTATCTGTGCCCACCCCAATGTTTAATGTTTAATGATAGGGGACCCTGGAGCGGTTTGGGGGTGGGTGTCTGTGCCCACCCCAATGTTTAATGTTTAATGATAGGGGAGTCCTGGAGTGGTTTGGGGGGGGGGGGGAAGAGTACCTGTGCCCACACCAATGTTTAATGATAGGGGAGTCCTGGAGCGGTTTGGGGGGGGGGGGGGGGGTTCCTGTGCCTCAAGCCCCCTTCATTCACATGCACCTTTTCAGTGTCTGCAGGCCATTATGTGGGGATCACAGTCTCTTATTGGGCATGTGTGTTGGGTGTTAGAGGGTAGCCTCCAGTGCCTGCCAGTACTTGACCAGATCTACACAGTCCATTGGAAGTCTGATACCCACGAGGTGGACTCGTGTCTCACAGCTGACGGACACAGTGAAGGGATGACATTCAGGAGGGAGTGAGTTTGTGGCAGCAATTTTAGGACCATGTCATCTGCCTTTGGGAGTCAAAATACCTGAAGCTTGTGACATCACTTCACCGCATGGTTAGAGCGCAGGTGGAGCCTATTCTGTCTGTTATATCAGTGCCAGCTCTGCCAGAACAACTCCGCTATTTGTACAATACTGCCCTTTCCCTGTAGCTGTGCAAATCTTTTCAGAGAATTGCCTCGTTCCCGTTTGAAAGCTGTGATTGAATCTGCCTCAAACACACTCGGGCAGCTCATTCCACATGCTAACCACTCGCCGTGAAAATGGTTTTCCTGACATTGCGCCTCTGTGACTTCAGCTTAAACCAGCGTCGTCCTCACCTTGTTTAAAGATTTGCCAAACTTCCACTAACTAGTTCTTCGCTGTTGAGTTTTGTGAAACTGTCGTACCGAGAGGTTCAGTTAACACTGCTGTCACACAGTGCCAGGGGACCCGGGTTAACACTGCTGTCTCACAGTGCCAGGGACCCGGGTTAACACTGCTGTCACACAGTGCCAGGGACCCGGGTTAACACTGCTGTTTCACAGAGCCAGGGACCCGGGTTAACACTGCTGTCACACAGTGCCAGGGACCAGGGTTAACACTGCTGTCACACCGTGCCAGGGACCCGGGTTAACACTGCTGTCACACAGTGCCAGGGACCCGGGTTAACACTGCTGTCTCACAATGCCAGGGACCCGGGTTAACACTGCTGTTTCACAGTGCCAGGGTCCCGGGTTAACACTGCTGTCTCACAGTGCCACGGACCCGGGATAACACTGCTGCCTCACAGTGCCAGGGACCCGGGTTAACACTGCTGTCACACAGTGCCAGGGACCCGGGTTAACACTGCTGTCTCACAATGCCAGGGACCCGGGTTAACACTGCTGTTTCACAGTGCCAGGGTCCCGGGTTAACACTGCTGTCTCACAGTGCCACGGACCCGGGATAACACTGCTGCCTCACAGTGCCAGGGACCCGGGATAACACTGCTGCCTCACACTGCCACGGACCCGCGTTAACACTGCTGCCTCACAGTGCCAGGGACCCGGGTTAACACAGCTGTCTCACAGTGCCAGGGACCCGGATTAACACAGCTGTCTCACAGTGCCAGGGACCTGGGTTAACACTGCTGTCTCACAGTGCCAGGGACCCGGGTTAACGCTGCTGTCTCACAGTGCCAGGGACCCGGGTTAACACTGCTGTCTCACAGTGCCAGGGACCCGGGTTAACACTGCTGTCTCACAGAGCCAGGGACCCGGGTTAACTCTGCTGTCTCACAGTGCCAGGGACCCGGGTTAACACTGCTGTCTCACAGAGCCAGGGACCCGGGTTAACACAGCTGTCCTCACCGTGCCAGGGACCCGGGTTAACACTGCTGCCTCACAGTGCCAGGGACCCGGGTTAACACTGCTGTCTCACAGTGCCAGGGACCCGGGTTAACACTGCTGTCTCACAGTGCCAGGGACCCGGGTTAACACTGCTGTCTCACAGTGCCAGGGACCGGGTTAACACTGCTGCCTCACAGTGCCAGAGACCCGGGTTAACACTGCTGCCTCACAGTGCCAGGGACCCGGGTTAACACTGCTGTCTCACAGTGCCAGGGACCCGGGTTAACACTGCTGTCTCACAGAGCCAGGGACCCGGGTTAACACAGCTGTCTCACAGTGCCAGGGGCCCGGATTAACACAGCTGTCTCACAGAGCCAGGGACCCGGGTTAACACTGCTGTCTCACTGAGCCAGGGACCCGGGTTAACACTGCTGCCTCACAGTGCCAGGGACCCGGGTTAACACAGCTGTCTCACTGAGCTAGGGACCCGGGTTAACACTGCTGTCTCACAGTGCCAGGGACCCGGGTTAACACTGCTGTCTCACAGAGCCGGGGACCCGGGTTAACACTGCTGTCTCACAGTGCCAGGGACCCGTGTTAACACTGCTGTCTCACTGAGCCAGGGACCCGGGTTAACACTGCTGTCTCACAGTGCCAGGGACCCGGGTTAACACTGCTGTCTCACAGTGCCAGGGACCCGGGTTAACACTGCTGTCTCACAGTGCCAGGGACCCGGGTTTACACTGCTGTCTCACAGTGCCAGGGACCCGGGGTTAACACTGCTGTCTCACAGTGCCAGGGACCCGGGTTAACACTGCTGTCTCACAGTGCCAGGGACCCGGGTTAACACTGCTGTCTCACAGAGCCAGGGACCCGGGTTAACACTGCTGCCTCACAGTGCCAGGGACCCGGGTTAACACTGCTGTCTCACAGTGCCAGGGACCCGGGTTAACACTGCTGTCTCACAGTGCCAGGGACCCGGGTTAACGCTGCTGTCTCACAGTGCCAGGGACCCGGGTTAACACTGCTGACTCACAGAGCCATGGACCTGGGTTAACACTGCTGTCTCACAGTGCCAGGGACCCGGGTTAACACTGCTGTCTCACAGTGCCAGGGACCCGGGTTAACACTGCTGTCTCACAGAGCCAGGGACCCGGGTTAACACTGCTGTCTCACAGTGCCCGGGACCCGGGTTAACACTGCTGTCTCACAGTGCCAGGGACCCGGGTTAACACTGCTGTCTCACAGTGCCAGGGACCCGGGTTAACACTGCTGTCTCACAGTGCCAGGGACCCGGGTTAACACTGCTGTCACACAGTGCCAGGGACCCGGGTTAACACTGCTGTCTCACAGTGCCAGGGACCCGGGTTAACACTGCTGCCTCACAGTGCCAGGGACCCTGGTTAACACTGCTGTCTCACAGTGCCAGGGACCTGGGTTAACACTGCTGCCTCACAGTGCCAGGGACCCTGGTTAACACTGCTGTCTCACAGTGCCAGGGACCCGGGTTAACACTGCTGCCTCACAGTGCCAGGGGTAGGGTCCAATTCCGGCCTTGGGTGACTGTGTGGAGTTTGCAAGTTCTGGCTGTGTTTTTAAGAGTACCCAATCATTTTTTCCCCAATTAAGGGGTAATTTAGCGCGGCCAATCCACCTCCCCCGCACACCTTTGGATTGTGGGGGTGAGACCCACGCAGACACGGGGAGAACGTGCAAACTCCACACGGACAGTGACCCAGAGCCGGGATCGAACCCGGGTCCTCTGCACCGTAGGCAGCGGTGCTAACCATTGTGCCGACGTGTTAACCCCGTTTCTGCGTGGGTTTCCTCTGGGTGCCCCAGTCCGTGGATGCGCAGGTTGGGTGGATTGGCCATGATCAATTGCCCCTTAGTGACCAGGGTTGTGGAGATTAGGTGGTGTGACAGGGCTAGGGTTGGGGACTGGGCCTGGGTGATCTTCCAGATGGGCTGGTGCAGACTCGATGGGCTAAATGGCCGCCTGCACTGTCTGGATTCGGTGTAAGCTGATCTGTGGAACCCTCGTTGCCCAGAGTGTCGTTGTTTCCTTGTGGAGTCCTTGGTGTGTGTCCTTGAAGCTGGAAAGCAAGTGCGCGGAGCCGTGGGTCAAACAGGACTTCTATTTTAGGCCAGCCAGTATTCGATTCCCGTCCGGAGGCTCCGCTGAGTGGACATCCTGCCGACTGGAATCGAGGGACGGAAGTGACTCGAATTCCGACTGCTGTATCTCACAAAGTGAAGACAGGAATCACGGGCTCAAGTTTAAGCACAGCGTCAGGGGCTTGGCGGGGTTGATGTAAAGATCGACTGGCTTCAGCCTGCGTGCCTGCAGCTGTGTGGGAACAGCTTAATAATAATACTAATCGCTTATTGTCACAAGTAGGCTTCAATGAAGTTACTGTGAAAAGCCCCTCGTTACCCTCAGTATCCAGTCCAATGAACTTGCTGTTAGCCGCTGTGGGCTCCCCTCCAGTCTCTGGGACGGTGGCGCAGTGGCCGTGTCACTGGGTTCATCATCCAGAGGCCCCCCCCCAGGCAAAATGCCCCGTAGATGTCAGTCTCAACCGCCCCACTGAAATGGCCGAGCGAGAGATACTCCATTCGAAGGGCAATTGGGCACAGCAAACGCTTGGCTCTGCCCACTTCCCTTAAACTATAACCTGCTGGGGTTAAGTATATTAGAAATAGATTTAGAGTACGCAATTCTTTATTTTCCCCAATTAAGGGGCAATTTAGCGTGGCCAATCCACCTCCCCGCACATCTTTGGGTTGTGGGAGGGGGAGACCCACGCAGACACGGGGAGAAAGTACAAACTCCACACGGACAGTGACCCAGAGCCGGGATCGAACCCGGGACCTCGGCACCGTGAGGCAACAGTGCTAACCGCTGCGTCCCCATGCTGCCCCCAACGCCGTGAGGCAGCAGTGCTAACCACTGCGTCCGCGCTGCACCCCCAACGCCGCGAGGCAGCAGTACTAACCACTGCGTCCGCGCTGCCCCCCCCAACGCCGTGAGGCAGCAGTGCTAACCACCCTGTCCCATGCTGCCCCCCGCCGTGAGGCAGCAGTGCTAACCACTGCGCCCCCGTGCTGCCCCCCGCCGTGAGGCAGCAGTGCTAACCACTGCGTCCCCGTGCTGCCCCCCACCGTGAGGCAGCCACTGCGTCCCCGTGCTGCCCCCCGCCGTGAGGCAGCAGTGCTAACCACTGCGTCCCCGTGCTGCCGCCCCCGCCGTGAGGCAGCAGTGCTAACCACTGCGTCCCTGTGCTGCCCCCCTCGCTGTGAGGCAGCAGTGCTAACCACTGCATCCCCGTGCTGCCCCCCACCGTGAGGCAGCCACTGCGTCCCCGTGCTGCCCCCCGCCGTGAGGCAGCAGTGCTAACCACTGCGTCCCATGCTGCCCCCTCGCCGTGAGGCAGCAGTGCTAACCACTGTGTCCCCGTGCTGCCCCCCGCCGTGAGGCAGCAGTGCTAACCACTGCGCCCCCGTGCTGCCCCCCGCCGTGAGGCAGCAGTGCTAACCACTGTGCCACCGTGCTGCCGCCCCCGCCGTGAGGCAGCAGTGCTAACCACTGCGTCCCCGTGCTGCCCCCCCGCCGTGAGGCAGCAGTGCTAACCACTGTGTCCCCGTGCTGCCGCCCCCGCCGTGAGGCAGCAGTGCTAACCACTGCGTCCCCGTGCTGCCCCCCACCGTGAGGCAGCAGTGCTAACCACTGCGTCCCCGTGCTGCCCCCCACCGTGAGGCAGCCACTGCGACCCCATGCTGCCCCCCGCCGTGAGGCAGCAGTGCTAACCACTGCGTCCCCGTGCTGCCCCCCACCGTGAGGCAGCAGTGCTAACCACTGCGTCCCCGTGCTGCCTCCCACCGTGAGGCAGCCACTGCGTCCCCATGCTGCCCCCCGCCGTGAGGCAGCAGTGCTAACCACTGCGTCCCATGCTGCCCCCCGCCGTGAGGCAGCAGTGCTAACCACTGCGTCCCCGTGCTGCCCCCCGCCGTGAGGCAGCCACTGCGTCCCCGTGCTGCCCCCCGCCGTGAGGTAGCAGTGCTAACCACTGCGTCCCCGTGCTGCCCCCCGCCGTGAGGTAGCAGTGCTAACCACCGTGCCGTCCTTCCCGCAGGCTACAGTCGATGTGTTCCCAAATCGAGGCCTGACAAATGCAAGCTCCCTCTGCTTTCACAGACCTCCCGAGTCCCCTTTGCCCCACGTTTTGGGCAGTGCATGTTCCTGGTCGTGTTCCAATTTGCTCTTCAACTGCGAGGTAGTGCGATGCTCATCGAATGAAAACTCTCTGAACTGGAGTGTTGGTGAGCTCCGGGCCCCCAGAGATTCAGAGCGAGATCAGAGCGAGATTCGGAGCCAGGACTGATACCAGCCTGAACCCTCCACTCCTGTACAAGGTACATTTTGTCTGAAATAATATATAAACGTCCTGATTTGATGCCCTGTATCTGGGGATGAGGGGTCCCAGTGTTGTATGGGCCACTGCTTTAACCAGTTATAAACCGGTCAAAACTCAGGCAACACAAGCTGTAAAGAAAAATGTTGATACAAAGTATGGCGGTGATGGAAGGTTTAGTAAACAGGATATGCATCAGATACAAGTTGTTTACTAGATAACTGTGGGTCTGCGCGTGCCCCTGTGGGTCTGGGCCCTCCCTGTGGGTCTGGGCGTGCCCCTGTGGGTCTGGGCGTGCCCCTGTGGGTCTGGGCGTGCCCCTGTGGGTCTGGGCCCTCCCTGTGGGTCTGGGCGTGCCCCTGTGGGGCGGTGCCCCTGTGGGTCTGGGCGCGCCCCCTGTGGGTCTGGGCGCGCCCCTGTGGGTCTGGGCCCTCCCTGTGGGTCTGGGCGTGCCCCTGTGGGTCTGGGCGCGCCCCCTGTGGGTCTGGGGGTGCCCCTGTGGTTCCTGGGCGTGCCCCTGTGGGTCTGGGGCGTGCCCCTGTGGGGTCTGGGCGTGCCCCCTGTGGGTCTGGGCGTGCCCCCTGTGGGTCTGGGCGCGCCCCCCTGTGGGTCTGGGGCGCGCCCCCTGTGGGGTCTGGGCGCGCCCCCTGTGGGTCTGGGCACGCCCCTTGTGGGTCTGGGCACGCCCCTTGTGGGTCTGGGCACGCCCCTTGTGGGTCTGGGCACGCCCCCTGTGGGTCTGGGCGTGCCCCTGTGGGTCTGGGCGTGCCCCTGTGGGTCTGGGCGTGCCCCTGTGGGTCTGGGCGTGCCCACTGGACTCCCCCTCCCCTGTGTCTACCCTCCCCTGCCCGGCCCCACCCCGCACAACCCCTTATTGCCAACAAGGCCGGTTTGTGGGAGGTCCTGTCGGTGTAACTGGGTCTTTCTGTAAGAGGGGCCAGCGGTGAGCATTATAGAAAGTTCTTCCATTCCTGAGAGAGGGGGGGGTGGGGATTAATCTGTCTCAACCAGAGCTGATGTGAGGAAATAACTTATTTAATCCTCACACCTCATTCTCAGGCAGCAGAAAATAATTTGCAATAATCACGATCTGCCCATCTGCTGCAGGAAGGCTGACAGATGAATAGACTTCAAAGTGTCTTTGCCAACCTCCCCCCTTTCTCTTCTCTGCTACTCCCTCACGCCCAATATGGATCTCCCCCCTCCCTCCGTTTTCTCTCTGGGATGGGGCCGCTATCGCCCCTGCCTGTCCTCTGATCCCCTCTGCCCCGAGTGGGGGCTCTGGACCGGTCAACGGTTTTGATTCCCGAGGGGTTACTGACCCTCCGGACGGTCAAAAGCCATCGAGAGCTCACCGGACCACCCCACAGCTCCTCCCCCTCCCCCATCCCTCCTTCCCCCTCTCCTCCTTCCCCCTCTTCTCCCCCCCCTCCTTCTCCTCCCCCCCCCCTCCTTCTCCTCCCCCCCCCCCCCCTCCTCCACTCCTTCCCTCCCCCCCCCCCCTCCTGGTGTGTGCCTGGCACCAGCCCTGCCGGAGGAGGGGATGGGGGGGGGGGGGAAGGAAGAGGGCGGGAGGGGGGGGGAAGGAGATGGGGGAGGGAAAGGGGGGAGGGAGAGAAGGAGGTGGAGGGGGGCAGGGGGAGGGGGGCAGGGCGGAGGGGGGGAGGGGCGAGGGGCAGGGGGCAGGGGGAGGGGGCAGGGCGAAGGGGAGGGGGAGGGGCAGGGGGAGGGGAGGGGGAGGGGACAGGGCGAGGGGGAGGGAGGGGGTAGGGCGGGAGGGGGCAGGGGGCAGGACGAGGGGGCAGGACGAGGGGCGAGGGGGAGGGGGCAGGACGAGGGGGGAGGGGGGGAGGGGGCAGGGACGAGGGGGGAGGGGGGAGGGGGCAGGACGAGGGGGGAGGGGGGAGGGGGCAGGACGAGGGGGGAGGGGGATGGGGCAGGGGGGAAGGGCGAGGGGGAGGGGAGGGGGCAGGGTGAGGGGGAGGGGAGGGGGAAGGGCGAGGGGGAGGGGAGGGGGCAGGGTGAGGGGGAGGGGAGGGGGAAGGGCGAGGGGGAGGGGGCAGGGGCGAGGGGGAGGGAAGGGCGAGGGGGCAGGGGGAGGGGGCAGGGCGAGGGGGAGGGGGGGAGGGGGCAAGGGGAGGGGGCAGGGCGAGGGGGAGGGGGCAGGGTGAGGGGGAGGGGGCAGGGCGAGGGGGAGGGGGAGGGGGGCAAGGGGAGGGGCAGGGCGAGGGGGAGGGGGCAGGGTGAGGGGGGAGGGGGCAGGGGGAGGGGGCAGGGCGAGGGGGAGGGGGCAGGGCGAGGGGGAGGGGGCAGGGGCGAGGGGGAGGGGAGGGGGCAGGCGAGGGGGAGGGGGCGAGGGGGAGGGGGAGGGGGGCGAGGGGGGAGGGGAGGGGGCAGGGCGGGAGGGGAGGGGCAGGGCGAGGGGGAGGGGAGGAGGCAGGGCGGGAGGGGAGGGTGCGAGGGGCGAGGGGGGCAGGGCGGGAGGGGAGGGGGCAGGGCGGGAGGGGAGGGGGCAGGGCGAGGGGGAGGGGAGGAGGCAGGGCGGGAGGGGAGGGGCAGGGCGGGAGGGGAGGGGGCAAGGCGGGAGGGGAGGGGGAGGGGGCAGGGCGAGGGGGAGGGGGCGGGATGGGGCACGGCGAGCGGGCGGGATGAGGGGGGCGGGGGGAGGGGGCAGGGCGAGGGGGGAGGGGGCAGGGCGAGGGGGAGAGGGCAGGGCGGGGGGAGGGGAGGGGGCAGGGGGGAGGGGGCAGGGCGAGGGGGAGGGGGCAGGGCGGGGGGGGAGGGGACGGGGAGGGGCTGTTGACCGGTTGTCAGGCTAAGAGCTGTGTTTTGCAGCAGCCTCTCCTGGGGAAGGTGTTGCTCGGGGTAATTCCACACTCGCACTGCCAGCCTGTCACTGCTGGAATACACCATCATTTCCGCTTTGGGGGTGGGGTGGGGGGAGGTAGCGCAGTCCCAGATACCCAGTCCCCAGAGGGCAGCTAACCTGCGCCGGGGCGCCTGGCCGGGAATTTCCCACATTTCCCAGGGGGGGGTTTGGGGAGGGCCGGACGTAACCCCGGGTGTGTGACCCAGCTGGGTCTGAACGTTGGAATGAGCCCACGTTCGTATCGCCGCACATGAGCTGCCCAAATAACGAACATCATTGTCAGCCCTGTGCCTCCGCACCCTTGCCAGTCGGGTATCTCAGCCGCTCTGCTCACGGGTGTGTGAGCGAGCTTGCAGCCTGAAGCAGCTTTTATTTCCCTGCTTTCAAGCTGCGAGCTGGCTCTGTGCTGACGTGTGTGAGCCTCAGCAGCAGGTACCTCTCCAGTTCCTCCCTGGCCAGATCGGGCAATTGATTATGTGGGACGGTGCTCGCTGGGATTGGTGTGTGTGTTAAATCAGCAAAAGGAGGATGGAGCATCTCGTACCCACGAGCTCTGCAGATCCTACCTTGCTCGGGAAGGCCCCATCCATCGGTCTCCTCCTTTTATACCTTTCATTTTGGGTGAATCGCTCATCCTGTGGGCTCTTGAGAGCTGGGAATAATGACGGATACAGCCTGCCAGGCGAGCACCACATGAGTAACGGGATTCTCATTGCCTCGAGCCTGCTCTGCTCTGAACTGCTGTGACCCACAGGTGCTGCTGCACCCACACCCCTGCCGTCGCCTCTGAAACTGTGCAGTGAATTACGGCAGGCTATTTGACTACAAGTGGCATCGCATCAATGCTGCCGATGTCCCCGGCGTTCCTGTATTCACACCAGCAGGAGCCGAGAGGCCAGCCGGGCCGGTTGTGGGAGTGGAGGGGGGGGGGGGAGGGAGGAGTGACCTGGACAAGTATTGGGGGTCAAGCCCAATGCCCCACTTGTCTGTGTGACTAGTTAAACATGGGGGGGGGGGGGGGGGGGGCGAGAGTCGAAGGTGATGAGCGGGAATGCGAGGTTCGAGGTGTCAGGACGTCAAGGGCAACTGCGAGGTGATGGGGGGCATCGAGGGTGGCAGGGGGCCGGTGAGGGTCACGGGGGAGGGGGGGGGGGCTGCGTGGGTGATGGGGCGGGGGGGGGGGTGCCCAGCGTCAATAGGAGGAACAAGAGGGAGTCGAGGTCAGCGGGGGTGTGGGGCGAGGGCAGCTACGAGGGTCGAGGGAGATGAGGGGCTGCGAGGGTCGAGGGTAGGGTGGTGGGGGGGGGGGGGGGGGGGCTGGGGATCGGTGGCTGCCGCGTGCCGAGATAACGCGGTACACAACCTGATGCACAGCAAGATCCCGCTAACAGCAGCATGCTAATGAGCAGATAGTCACGAGGGGGGGATTGGCTACTGGCCTCCAGGGGAAACTCCCTGCTACTGCCTCGTGGTCACCTAACTCCAGCTGAGAGGGCAAGGGGGGGGTTCCTCGAAAAGGAGACATTTGAGACCGATGGGCCAAGAGTATGGGGGGGGGGGGGGGGGGGGGGTTGGAGGCTTTGGGGTGGGGGGGGGGGGGGGGTGGACGTGGGACTAATTGAATAAGTATTCCCAAGAGGATTGTTGGGCCAAGCTGCCTGTTTGAGCGCTGCGCGGGCCTGTTGTGTGTGGTGTGTTTGGCCGTGTATCAGACGGGACGGTGGGCCCTGGCGGTGGGGCCTCTGGCTGGTTCGCTCTCTGCGTGAGGAAGATGTGTGGATTGGTCGTTCCCCAAAGCGTTCCGTTCCCTTTGACAGAAAGTTGAAAGAATAATTGGTGCGTGATTTGAATGAGTAAAAGTGAAGACAGTAGATGTCTGTTACTTTGCTGCTGAAGGAGACGTGGGACTTGTCCTGCATTTCTAATTAACCAGGAGCTTATTAACGTCGTCTCTGGTGCTGCCAGTCATGGGGCAGGGATGAGGAGGGCATTCAGCCACCTCCTTGAGCCTGTTACACAGGAACAGGAGGAGGCCCATTCAGCCCCCTTCTCGAGCCTGTTACACAGGAACAGGAGGAGGCCCATTCAGCCCCTCCTCGAGCCTGTTACACAGGAACAGGAGGAGGCCCATTCAGCCCCTCCTCGAGCCTGTTACACAGGAACAGGAGGAGGCCCATTCAGCCACCTCCTCGAGCCTGTTACACAGGAACAGGAGGAGGCCCATTCAGCCACCTCCTCGAGCATGTTACACAGGAACAGGAGGAGGCCCATTCAGCCACCTCCTCGAGCCTGTTACACAGGAACAGGAGGAGGCCCATTCAGCCCCCTCCTCGAGCCTGTTACACAGGAACAGGAGGAGGCCCATTTCAGCCACCTCCTCGAGCATGTTACACAGGAACAGGGGGAGGCCCATTCAGCCACCTCCTCGAGCCTGTTACACAGGAACAGGTGGAGGCCCATTCAGCCCCCTCCTCGAGCCTGTTACACAGGAACAGGAGGAGGCCCATTCAGCCCCCTCCTCGAGCCTGTTACACAGGAACAGGGGGAGGCCCATTCAGCCACCACCTCAAACCTGTTACACAGGAACAGGTGGAGGCCCATTCAGCCCCTCGAGCCTGTTACACAGGAACAGGAGGAGGGCCCATTCAGCCCCCTCCTCGAGCCTGTTATACAGGAACAGGAGGAGGCCCACTCAGCCCCTCAAACCTGTTACACAGGGAACAGGTGGAGGCCCATTCAGCCCTTCGAGCCTGTTACACAGGAACAGGAGGAGGCCCATTCAGCCCCCTCCTCGAGCCTGCTACACAGGAACAGGTGGAGGCCCATTCAGCCCCCTCCTCGAGCCTGCTACACAGGAACAGGAGGAGGCCCATTCAGCCCCCTCCTCGAGCCTGTTATACAGGAACAGGAGGAGGCCCACTCAGTCCCTCAAACCTGTTACACAGGAACAGGTGGAGGCCCATTCAGCCCTTCGAGCCTGTTACACAGGAACAGGAGGAGGCCCATTCAGCCACCTCCTCGAGCCTGTTACACAGGAACAGGAGGAGGCCCATTCAGCCCCTCCTCGAGCCTGTTACACAGGAACAGGAGGAGGCCCATTCAGCCCCCTCCTCGAGCCTGTTACACAGGAACAAGGGGAGGCCCATTCAGCCACCTCCTCGAGCCTGTTACACAGGAACAGGAGGAGGCCCATTCAGCCCCTCCTCGAGCCTGTTACACAGGAACAGGAGGAGGCCCATTCAGCCCCTCCTCGAGCCTGTTACACAGGAACAGGAGGAGGCCCATTCAGCCCCCTCCTCGAGCCTGTTACACAGGAACAGGAGGAGGCCCATTCAGGCCCCTCGAACCTGTTACACAGGAACAGGAGGAGGCCCATTCAGCCCCTCGAACCTGTTACACAGGAACAGGAGGAGGCCCATTCAGCCCCCTCCTCGAGCCTGTTACACAGGAACTGGAGGAGGCCCATTCAGCCCCTCCTTTAACCTGTTACACAGGAACAGGAGGAGGCCCATTCAGCCACCTCCTCGAGCCTGATACACAGCAACAGGAGGAGGCCCACTCAGCCCCTCCTCGAGCCTGTTACACAGGAACAGGAGGAGCCCCTTCAGCCCCCTGCTCGAGCCTGTTACACAGGAACAGGAGGAGGCCCATTCTGCCCCTCCTCGAGCCTGTTACACAGGAACAGGAGGAGGCCCATTCAGCCCCCTCCTCGAGCCTGATACACAGCAACAGGAGGAGGCCCATTCAGCCCCTCCTCGAGCCTGTTACACAGGAACAGGAGGAGGCCCATTCATCCCCCTCCTCGAGCCTGTTACCCAGGAACAGGAGGAGGCCCATTCAGCCCCTCGAGCCTGTTACACAGCAACAGGAGGAGGCCCTTCAGCCCCTCCTCGAGCCTGTTACACAGGAACAGGAGGAGGCCCTTCAGCCCCTCCTCGAGCCTGTTACACAGGAACAGGAGGAGGCCCATTTCAGCCCCTCGAACCTGTTACACAGGAACAGGAGGAGGCCCATTCAGCCCCTCCTCGAGCCTGTTACACAGGAACAGGAGGAGGCCCTTCAGCCCCCTCCTCGAGCCTGTTACACAGGAACAGGAGGAGGCCCATTCAGCCCCTCCTCGAACCTGTTACACAGGAACAGGAGGAGGCCCATTCAGCCCCTCCTCGAGCCTGTTTACACAGGAACAGGAGGAGGCCCTTCAGCCCCCTCCTCGAGCCTGTTACACAGGAACAGGAGGAGGCCCATTCAGCCCCCTCCTCGGGCCTGTTACACAGGAACAGGAGGAGGCCCATTCAGCCCCTCGAACCTGTTACACAGGAACAGGAGGAGGCCCATTCAGCCCCTCCTCGAGCCTGTTACACAGGAACAGGAGGAGGCCCCTTCAGCCCCCTCCTCGAGCCTGTTACACAGGAACAGGAGGAGGCCCTTCAGCCTCCCCTGTTATTTCGCTCAGCTTAGGACTGAATCGTGCCTCCACCTCATCGTTCTTCACTCTATCTGGGGCCAGGAAAAACTCAATCCATCTGAATCTTGACAGCTGCAGATGTGCCCCAGTACCTTGTGAGAAACATGTCAAAGTGATAACTTATTCCCACGAAGTAAAGACTTTATTCTTCTGCCCAATCTCTCCCCCTCCCTCCACCCGCTTCCCTTCCGTGAGGTTCGATTTCTTTTGTCTTGAGCTCTGACTCTAACTTTATTTTGGTGTGCTGGGCTGGTTTTGCCGGAACATCTATTTTTCTGGACTGGGATTGTCTTTTCTTGATAGTGATATAGCTGTCTGATGCTCACTGCTCAATGCCTGTGTTTGTTTGCAGCACACAGCAGGGCATTCGGACCCCCAGGGTCAGTCGAAATCTAGCAGCAGGTCCAGCATGCCGCGATGTCGGAGCTCCATCGCCACGACCACCGAGGACACGCTCACATCGGCAACTACCGGCTCCT